>NW_026738037.1:0-26996 GCF_949786415.1 Peromyscus eremicus
ATGGCCGTGTGTGTAGGAAGCACAGTTCTTTTGTTCTGAGCAAGCTCACTGTTTTGGCCCTATAGGAAACACAGTAGTGTAGAAGAGTGCTCTTTTCTCAAAAGCAGATTGTGTTTCTTGTAAGGCGAGCTAGCCATTGTTTCCCAGTCCTAAATGGAGTTGAATCACATGCAGTTTCTGGTCCTACGAGCAAGAGTTGTTTTCTGGTAAGGAAAGTCACTATTGCGCTCCCTTTGCCATACACAGTGCAAATAGCACTCGCGTCTGTTCCCAACAATTACAGTGTATCGGACTTGAGAGGAGCTACTGTTCTTGTCAGTTTCCTAAGCAGAGTTGAACTAGATATGGCCCGTGTGTGTAGGAAGCACCGTTCTTATGTTCTGAGCAAGCTCACTCTTCTGGCCCTATAGGAATCACAGTAGAGAAGAAAAGTGCTCTTATCTCAAAAGCAGAGTGTGTTTTTGTAAGGCGAGCTACCGTTTGTTTCCTAGTCCTAAATGGAGTTGAATCACATGCAGTTTCTGGTCCTACAAACAAGAGTTTTTTTCTGGTAAGGAAAGTCACTATTGTGCTCCCATTGCCCTACACAAGGCAAATAGCACTCGCGTCTGTTCCCTGCAAGTATAGTGTATTGGACTGAAGAGGAGCTACTGTTCTTGTCAGTTTCCTAAGCAGAGTTGAACTAGATATCCCGTGTGTGTAGGAAGCACAGTTCTTTCGTTCTGAGCAAGCTCACTGTTCGGACCCCATGGGAAACACAGTAGAGTAGAAGAGTGCTCTTTTCTCAAAAGCAGAGTGTGTTTCATGTAAGGCGAGCTAGCATTTGTTTCCCAGTCCTAAATAGAGTTGAATCACATGCAGTTTCTGGTCCTACGAGCAAGAGTTCTTTTCTGGTAAGAAGAGTCACTATTGCGCTGCCATTGCCATACACAGTACAAATAGCACTGGCGTCTGTTCCCAGCAAGTACAGTGTATTGGAATGAAGAGGATCTACTGTTCTTGACAGGTTCCTGAGCAGACTTGAACTAGATATGGCCTTGTGTGTAGGAAGCACAGTTTTTTTGTTCTGAGCAAGCTCACTTTCCGGAACACATAGGAAACACAGTAGAGTAGAAGAGTGCTCTTTTCTCAAAAGCAGAGTGTGTTTCATGTAAGGCGAGCTAGCACTTGTTTCCCAGTCCTAAATGGAGTTGAATCACATGCAGTTTCTGGTCCTATGAACAAGAGTTGTTTTCTGGTAAGGAAAGTCACTATTGCGCTCCCATTGCCATACACAGTGCAAATAGCACTCGTGTCTGTATCGGACTGAAGAGGAGCTACTGTTCCTGTCAGTTTCCTAAGCAGAGTTGAACTAGTTATGGCCCGTGTGTAGGAAGCACAGTTTTTTTGTTCTGAGCAAGCTCACATTTCGGAACACATAGGAAACACAGTAGAGTAGAAGAGTGCTTTTTTCTCAAAAGCAGAGTGTTTTTCTTGGAAGTCGAGCTAGCGTTTGTTTCCCAGTCCTAAATGGAGTTGAGTCACATGCAGTTTTTTGTCCTACGAGCAAGAGTTGTTTTCTGGTAAGACAAGTCACTATTGTGCTCCAATTGCCATACACAGTGCAAATAGCACTCGCTTCTGTTCCCCGCAAGTACAGTGTATTCGACTGAAGAGGAGCTACTGTTCTTCTCAGGTTCCTAAGCAGTGTTGAACTAGATATGGCCCGTGTGTGTAGGAAGCACAGTTCTTTTGTTCTGAGCAAGCTCACTGTTTGGACCCCATAGGAAACACAGTAGAGTAGAAGAGTGCTCTTTTCTCTAAAGCAGAGTGTGTTTCTTGTAAGGCGAGCTGGCGTTTGTGTCCCAGTCCTAAATGGAGTGGAATCACATGCAGTTTCTGGTCCTACGAGCAAGAGTTGTTTTATGGTAAGAATAGTCACTATTGCGCTGCCATTGCCATACACAGGACAAATAGCACTGGTGTCTGTTCCAAGCAAGTACAGTGTATTGGACTGAAGAGGAGCTACTGTTCTTGTCAGGTTCCTAAGCAGAATTGAACTAGATATGGACGTGTGTGTAGGAAGCACAGTTCTTTTGTTCTGAGCAAGCTCACTGTTCGGACCCCATAGGAAACACAGTAGAGTAGAAGAGTGCTCTTTTCTCAAAAGCAGAGTGTGTTTTTTGAAAGTCGAGCTAGCATTCGTTTCCCAGTCCTAAATGGAGTTGAATCACATGCAGTTTCTGGTCCTACAAACAAGAGTTTTTTTCTGGTAAGGAAAGTCACTATTGTGCTCCCATTGCCATACACAAGACAAATAGCACTTGCGTCTTTTCCCAGCAAGTACAGTGTATTGGACTGAATAGGAGCTACTGTTCTTGTCAGTTTACTAAGCATAGTTGAACTAGATATGGCCCGTGTGTGGAAAGCACAGTTCTTTTGTTCTGAGCAAGCTCACTGTTCTGGCCCTGTAGGAAACACAGTAGAGTAGAAGAGTGCTCTTTTCTCTAAAGCAGTGTGTTTCTTGTAAGGCGAGCTAGCGTTTGTTTCCCAGTCCTAAATGGAGTTGAATTAAATGCAGTTTCTGGTCCTACGAGCAAGAGTTTTTTTATGGTAAGAATAGTCACTATTGCGCTGCCATTGCCATACACAGGACAAATAACACTGGCGTCTGTTCCCAGCAAGTACAGTGTATTGGACTGAAGAGGATCTACTGTTCTTGTCAGGTTCCTAAGCAGAATTGAACTAAATATGGCCGTGTGTGTAGGAAGCACAGTTCTTTTGTTCTGAGCAAGCTCACTGTTTTGGCCCTATAGGAAACACAGTAGAGAACAGTGCTCTTTTCTCAAAAGCAGAGTGTGTTTCTTGTAAGGCGAGCTAGCATTTGTTTCCCAGTCCTAAATGGAATGCATGAATCACATGCAGTTTCTGGTCCTACGAGCAAGAGTTGTTTTCTGGTAAGGAAAGTCACTATTGCTCTCGCTTTGCCATACACAGTGCAAATAGCACTCGCGTCTGTTCCCAGAAAGTACAGTGTATCGGACTGAAGAGGAGCTACTGTTCTTGTCAGTATCCTAAGCAGAGTTGAACTAGATATGGCCCGTGTGTTTAGGAAGCAGAGTTATTATGTTCTGAGCAAGCTCACTGTTTGGACCCCATAGGAAACACAGTAGAGTAGAAGAGTGCTCTTTTCTCCAAAGCAGTGTGTTTGTTGTAAGTCGAGCTAGCATTTCTTTCCCAGTCCTAAATGGAGTTGAATCACATGCAGTTTCTGGTCCTAGGAGCAAGACTTGTTTTCTGGTAAGGAAAGTCACTATTGCGCTCCCATTGCCATACACAGTGCAAATAGCCCTCCCGTCTGTTCCCAGCAAGTACAGTGTATTGGACTGAAGAGGAGCTACTGTTCTTGTCAGTTTCCTAAGAAGAGTTGAACTAGATATGGCCCGTGTGTGTAGAAAGCACATTTCTTTTTTTCTGAGCAAGCTCACTGTTCTGGCCCTATAGGAAACACAGTAGAGTAGAATAGTGCTCTTTTCTCAAAAGCAGAGTGTGTTTCTTGTAAACTGAGCTAGAGTTTGTTTTCCAGTCCTAAATGGAGTTGAGTCACATGCAGTTTCTGATCCTATGAGCAAGAGTTGTTTTCTGGTAAGACGAGTCACTATTGTGCTCCAATTGCCATACACAGTGCAAATAGCACTGGCGTCTGTTCCCAGCAAGTACAGTGTATTGGACTGAAGAGGATCTACTGTTCTTGTCAGTTTCCTAAGCAGAGTTGAACTAGATATGGCCCGTGTGTGGGAAGCACAGTTCTTTTGTTCTGACCAAGCTCACTGTTCTGGCACTGTAGGAAACACAGTAGAGTAGAAGAGTGCTCTTTTTCTAAAGCAGAGTGTGTTTCTTGTAAGGAGAGCTAGCGTTTGTTTCCCAGTCCTAAATGGACTTGAATCACATGCAGTTTCTGGTCCTAGGAGCAAGAGTTTTTTTATGGTATGAATAGTCACTATTGCGCTGCCATTGCCATACACAGAACAAATAGCACTGGCGTCTGTTCCCAGCAAGTACAGTGTATTGGATTGAAGAGGATCTACTGTTCTTGTCAGTTTCCTAAGCAGAGTTGAACTAGATATGGCCCGTGTGTGGGAAGCACAGTTCTTTTGTTCTGAGCAAGCTCACTGTTCTGGCACTGTAGGAAACACAGTAGAGTAGAAGAGTGCTCTTTTTCTAAAGCAGAGTGTGTTTCTTGTAAGGAGAGCTAGCGTTTGTTTCCCAGTCCTAAATGGACTTGAATCACATGCAGTTTCTGGTCCTAGGAGCAAGAGTTTTTTTATGGTATGAATAGTCACTATTGCGCTGCCATTGCCATACACAGAACAAATAGCACTGGCGTCTGTTCCCAGCAAGTACAGTGTATTGGACTGAAGAGGATCTACTGTTCTTGTCAGATTTATAAGCAGAATTGAACTAAATATGGCCGTGTGTGTAGGAAGCACAGTTCTTTTGTTCTGAGCAAGCTCTCTGTTTTGGCCCTATAGGAAACACAGTAGTGTAGAAGAGTGCTCTTTTCTCAAAAGCAGATTGTGTTTCTTGTAAGGCGAGCTAGCCATTTTTTCCCAGTCCTAAATGGAGTTGAATCACATGCAGTTTCTGGTCCTACGAGCAAGAGTTGTTTTCTGGTAAGGAAAGTCACTATTGCGCTCCCTTTGCCATACACAGTGCAAATAGCACTCGCGTCTGTTCCCAGCAAGTACAGTGTATTGGACTGAAGAGGAGCTACTGTTCTTGTCATTTTCCTAAGAAGAGTTGAATTAGATATGGCACGTGTGTTTAGAAAGCACTGTTATTATTTTCTGAGGAAGCTCACTGTTCTGAACCTATAGGAAACACAGTAGAGTAGAAGAGTGCTTTTTTCTCTAAAGCAGAGTATGATTCTTGTAAGGCGAGCTCGCGGTTGTTTCCCAGTTATAAATGGAGTTGAGTCACATGCAGTTTTTGGTCCTACGAGCAAGAGTTGTTTTCTGGTAAGAAGAGTCACTATTGTGCTCCAAATGCCATACACAGTGCAAATAGCACTCGGGTCTGTTTCCAGCAAGTACAGTGTATTGGACTGAATAGGAGCTACTGTTCTTGTAAGTTTCATAAGCAGAGTTGAACTAGATATGGTCCATGTGTGTAGGAAGCACAGTTCTTTTGTTCTGAGCAAGCTCACTTTTTGGACCCCATAGGAAACACAGTAGAGTAGAAGAGTGCTCTTTCCTCAAAAGCACAGTGTGTTTATTGTAAGGCGAGCTAGCATTTGTTTCCCAGTCCTAAATGGCGTTGAATCACATGCAATTTGTGGTCCTACGAGCAAGAGTTGTTTTCTGGTAAGGAAAGTCACTATTGCGCTCTCATTGCCATACACAGTGTAAATAGCACTCGCATCTGTTCCCAGCAAGTACAGTGTATTGGACTGAAGAGGATCTACTGTTCTTGTCAGTTTCCTAAGCAGAGTTGAACTACATATGGTCCAGGTGTGTAGGAAGCACAGTTCTTTTGTTCTGATCAAGCTCACTGTATGGACCCCATAGGAAACACAGTAGAGTAGAAAAGTGCTCTTTTCTAAAGCAGTGTGTTTCTTGTAAGGCGAGCTAGCGTTTGTTTCCCAATCCTAAATGGAGTTGAATCACATGCAGTTTCTGGTCCTACGAGCAAGAGTTGTTTTCTGGTAGGAAAGTCACTATTGTGCTCCCAATGCCATACACAATGCAAATAGCACATGCGTCTGTTCCCAGCAAGTACAGTGTATTGGACTGAAGAGGAGCTACTGTTCTTGTCAGTTTCCTAAGCAGAGTTGAACTAGATATGGCCAGTGTGTCTAGGAAGCACAGTTCATTTGTTCTGAGCAAGCTCACTGTTCTGGCCCTATAGGGAACACAGTAGAGTAGAAGAATGCTCTTTTCTCAAAAGCAGAGTGTGTTTCTTGTAAGGCGAGCTAGAGTTTGTTTCCCAGTCCTAAATGGAGTTGAGTCACATGCAGTTTTTTGTCCTACGAGCAAGAGTTGTTTTCTGGTAAGACGAGTCACTATTGTGCTCCAATTGCCATACACAGTGCAAATAGCACACGAGTCTGTTCTGAGCAAGTACAGTGTATCGAACTGAAGAGGATCTACTGTTCTTGTCAGTTTCCTAAGCAGAGTTGAACTAGATATGGCCCGTGTGTGGGAAGCACAGTTCTTTTGTTCTGACCAAGCTCACTGTTCTGGCACTGTAGGAAACACAGTAGAGTAGAAGAGTGCTCATTTTCTAAAGCAGAGTGTGTTTCTTGTAAGGAGAGTTAGCGTTTGTTTCCCAGTCCTAAATGGACTTGAATCACATGCAGTTTCTGGTCCTAGGAGCAAGAGTTTTTTTATGGTATGAATAGTCACTATTGCGCTGCCATTGCCATACACAGAACAAATAGCACTGGTGTCTGTTCCCAGCAAGTACAGTGTATTGGACTGAAGAGGATCTACTGTTCTTGTCAGATTTATAAGCAGAATTGAACTAAATATGGCCGTGTGTGTAGGAAGCACAGTTCTTTTGTTCTGAGCAAGCTCACTGTTTTGGCCCTATAGGAAACACAGTAGTGTAGAAGAGTGCTCTTTTCTCAAAAGCAGATTGTGTTTCTTGTAAGGCGAGCTAGCCATTGTTTCCCAGTCCTAAATGGAGTTGAATCACATGCAGTTTCTGGTCCTACGAGCAAGAGTTGTTTTCTGGTAAGGAAAGTCACTATTGCGCTCCCTTTGCCATAAACAGTGCAAATAGCACTCGCGTCTGTTCCCAGCAAGTACAGTGTATCGGAATGAAGAGGAGCTACTGTTCTTGTCATTTTCCTAAGAAGAGTTGAATTAGATATGGCACGTGTGTTTAGGAAGCTCTGTTATTATTTTCTGAGCAAGCTCACTGTTCTGAACCTATAGGAAACACAGTAGAGTAGAAGAGTGCTTTTTTCTCTAAAGCAGAGTATGATTCTTGTAAGGCGAGCTCGCGGTTGTTTCCCAGTTATAAATGGAGTTGAGTCACATGCAGTTTTTGGTCCTATGAGCAAGAGTTGTTTTCTGGTAAGAAGAGTCACTATTGTGCTCCAAATGCCATACACAGTGCAAATAGCACTCGGGTCTGTTTCCAGCAAGTACAGTGTATTGGACTGAATAGGAGCTACTGTTCTTGTCAGTTTCATAAGCAGAGTTGAACTAGATATGGTCCATGTGTGTAGGAAGCACAGTTCTTTTGTTCTGAGCAAGCTCACTGTTTGGACCCCATAGGAAACACAGTAGAGTAGAAGAGTGCTCTTTCCTCAAAAGCACAGTGTGTTTCTTGTAAGGCGAGCTAGCATTTGTTTCCCAGTCCTAAATGGCGTTGAATCACATGCAGTTTGTGGTCCTACGAGCAAGAGTTGTTTTCTGGTAAGGAAAGTCACTATTGCGCTCTCATTGCCATACACAGTGTAAATAGCACTCGCGTCTGTTCCCAGCAAGTACAGTGTATTGGACTGAAGAGGAGCTACTGTTCTGGTCAGTTTCCTAAGCAGAGTTGAACTACATATGGTCCAGGTGTGTAGGAAGCACAGTTCTTTTGTTCTGATCAAGCTCACTGTATGGACCCCATAGGAAACACAGTAGAGTAGAAAAGTGCTCTTTTCTAAAGCAGTGTGTTTCTTGTAAGGCGAGCTAGCGTTTGTTTCCCAATCCTAAATGGAGTTGAATCACATGCAGTTTCTGGTCCTACGAGCAAGAGTGTTTTCTGGTAGGAAAGTCACTATTGTGCTCCCAATGCCATACACAATGCAAATAGCACATGCGTCTGTTCCCAGCAAGTACAGTGTATTGGACTGAAGAGGAGCTACTGTTCTTGTCAGTTTCCTAAGCAGAGTTGAACTAGATATGGCCCGTGTGTCTAGGAAGCACAGTTCATTTGTTCTGAGCAAGTTCACTATTCTGGCCCTATAGGGAACACAGTAGAGTAGAAGAATGCTCTTTTCTCAAAAGCAGAGTGTGTTTCTTGTAAGGCGAGCTAGAGTTTGTTTCCCAGTCCTAAATGGAGTTGAGTGACATGCAGTTTTTTGTCCTACGAGCAAGAGTTGTTTTCTGGTAAGACGAGTCACTATTGTGCTCCAATTGCCATACACAGTGCAAATAGCACACGAGTCTGTTCTGAGCAAGTACAGTGTATCGAACTGAAGAGGATCTACTGTTCTTGTCAGTTTCCTAAGCAGAGTTGAACTAGATATGGCCCGTGTGTGGGAAGCACAGTTCTTTTGTTCTGACCAAGCTCACTGTTCTGGCACTGTAGGAAACACAGTAGAGTAGAAGAGTGCTCATTTTCTAAAGCAGAGTGTGTTTCTTGTAAGGAGAGCTAGCGTTTGTTTCCCAGTCCTAAATGGACTTGAATCACATGCAGTTTCTGGTCCTAGGAGCAAGAGTTTTTTTATGGTATGAATAGTCACTATTGCGCTGCCATTGCCATACACAGAACAAATAGCACTGGTGTCTGTTCCCAGCAAGTACAGTGTATTGGACTGAAGAGGATCTACTGTTCTTGTCAGATTTATAAGCAGAATTGAACTAAATATGGCCGTGTGTGTAGGAAGCACAGTTCTTTTGTTCTGAGCAAGCTCACTGTTTTGGCCCTATAGGAAACACAGTAGTGTAGAAGAGTGCTCTTTTCTCAAAAGCAGATTGTGTTTCTTGTAAGGCGAGCTAGCCATTGTTTCCCAGTCCTAAATGGAGTTGAATCACATGCAGTTTCTGGTCCTACGAGCAAGAGTTGTTTTCTGGTAAGGAAAGTCACTATTGCGCTCCCTTTGCCATACACAGTGCAAATAGCACCCGCGTCTGTTCCCAGCAAGTACAGTGTATCGGAATGAAGAGGAGCTACTGTTCTTGTCATTTTCCTAAGAAGAGTTGAATTAGATATGGCACGTGTGTTTAGGAAGCTCTGTTATTATTTTCTGAGCAAGCTCACTGTTCTGAACCTATAGGAAACACAGTAGAGTAGAAGAGTGCTTTTTTCTCTAAAGCAGAGTATGATTCTTGTAAGGCGAGCTCGCGGTTGTTTCCCAGTTATAAATGGAGTTGAGTCACATGCAGTTTTTGGTCCTACGAGCAACAGTTGTTTTCTGGTAAGAAGAGTCACTATTGTGCTCCAAATGCCATACACATTGCAAATAGCACTCGGGTCTGTTTCCAGCAAGTACAGTGTATTGGACTGAATAGGAGCTACTGTTCTTGTAAGTTTCATAAGCAGAGTTGAACTAGATATGGTCCATGTGTGTAGGAAGCACAGTTCTTTTGTTCTGAGCAAGCTCACTGTTTGGACCCCATAGGAAACACAGTAGAGTAGAAGAGTGCTCTTTTCTCAAAAGCACAGTGTGTTTCTTGTAAGGCAAGCTAGCATTTGTTTCCCAGTCCTAAATGGCGTTGAATCACATGCAGTTTGTGGTCCTACGAGCAAGAGTTGTTTTCTGGTAAGGAAAGTCACTATTGCGCTCCCATTGCCATACACAGGGCAAATAGCCCTCCCGTCTGTTCCCAGCAAGTACAGTGTATTGGACTGAAGAGGAGCTACTGTTCTTGTCAGTTTACTAAGCAGAGTTGAACTAGATATGGCCCGTGTGGGTAGGAAGAACAATTCTTTTTTTCTGAGCAAGCTCACTGTTCTGGCCCTGTAGGAAACACAGTAGAGAAGAAGAGTGCTCTTTTCTCAAAAGCAGAGTGTGTTTCTTGTAAAGTGAGCTAGAGTTTGTTTTCCAGTCCGAAATGGAGTTGAGTCACATGCAGTTTTTTGTCCTATGAGCAAGAGTTGTTTTCTGGTAAGACGAGACACTATTGTGCTCCAATTGCCACACACAGTGCAAATAGCACTGGCGTCTGTTCCCAGCAAGTACTGTGTATTGTACTGAAGAGGATCTACTGTTCTTGTCAGTATCCTAAGCAGAGATGAAGTAGATATGGCCCGTGTGTGGGAAGCACAGTTCTTTTGTTCTGAGCAAGCTCACTGTTCGGACCCTATAGGAAACACAGTAGAGTAGAAGAGTGCTCTTTTCTCAAAAGCAGAGTGTGTTTCTTGGAAGGCGAGCTAGCATTTGTTTCCAAGTCCTAAATTGAGTTGAATCACATGCAGTTTCTGGTCCTACGAGCAAGAGTTCTTTTCTGGTAAGGAAAGTCACTATTGCGTTCCCATTGCATACACAGTGCAAATAGCATTCGCGTCTGTTCCCAGCAAGTGCAGTGTATGGGACTGAAAAGGAGCTACTGTTCTTGTCAGTTTCCTAAGCAGAGTTGAAGTAGATTTGGCCCGTGTGTGTAGGAAGCACAGTTCTTATGTTCTGAGCAAGTCACTGTTCTGGCCCTATAGGAAACACAGTAGAGTAGAAGAGTGCTCTTTTCTCAAAAGCGGAGTGTGTTTCTTGTAAGGCGAGCTAGCGTTTTTTTCCTAGTCCTAAATGGAGTTGAATCACATGCAGTTTCAGGTCCTACAATCAAGAGTTCTTTTCTGGTAAGGAAAGTCACATTGCGCTCCCATTGCCATACACAGTGCAAATAGCACTCGCGTCTGTTCCCAGCAAGTACAGTGTATTGTACTGGATAGGTGCTACTGTTCTTGTCAGTTTCCTAAGCAGAGTTGAACTAGATATGGTCCGTGTGTGTAGGAAGCACAGTTCTTTTGTTCTGAGCAAGCTCACTGTTTGGACCCCATAGGAAACACAGTAGAGTAGAAGAGTGCTCTTTTCTCTAAAGCAGAGTGTATTTCTTGTAAGGCGTGCTAGCGTTTGTTTCGCAGTCCTAAATGGAGTTGAATCCCATGCAGTTTCTGGTACTATGATCAAGAGTTGTTTTATGGTAAGAAGAGTCACTATTGCACTGCCATTGCCATACACAGGACAAATAGCACTGGCATCTGTTCGCAGCAAGTACAGTGTATTGGGCTGAAGAGGATCTACTGTTCTTGTCAGGTTCCTAAGCAGACTTGAACTAGATATGGCCGTGTGTGTAGGAAGCACAGTTTTTTTTTCTGAGCAAGCTCACTGTTCGGACCCCATAGGAAACACAGTAGAGTAGAAGAGTGCTTTTTTCTCAAAAGCAGAGTGTGTTTCTTTTAAGGCGAGCTAACGTTTGTTTCCCATTCCTAAATGGAGTGGAATCACATGCAGTTTGTGTTCCTACGAGCAAGAGTTGTTTTCTGGTAAGGAAAGTCACTATTGTGCTCCCATTTCCATACACAGTGCAAATAGCCCTCCCATCTGTTTTCAGCAAGTACAGTGTATTGGACTGAAGAGGCGCTACTGTTCTTCTCAGATTCCTAAGCAGAGTTGAACTAGATATGGCCCGTGTGTGTAGGAAACACAGTTCTTTTTTTCTGAGCAAGCTCACTGTTCTGTCCCTATGGGAAACACAGTAGAGTAGAATAGTGCTCATTTCTCAAAAGCAGAGTGTGTTTCTTGTAAAGCGAGCTAGAGTTTGTTTCCCAGTCCTAAATGGAGTTGAATCACATGCAGTTTCTGGTCCACGAGCAAGAGTTGTTTTCTGGTAAGAAGAGTCACTATTGCGCTGCCATTGACATACACAGGACAAATAGCACTGGCGTCTGTTCCCAGCAAGTACAGTGTATTGGACTGAAGAGGATCTACTGTTCTTGTCAGGTTCCTAAGCAGACTTGAACTAGATATGGCCGTGTGAGTAGGAAGCACAGTTCTTTTGTTCTCAGCAAGCTCACTGTTCGGAACCTATAGGAAACACAGTAGAGTAGAAGAGTGCTCTTTTATCAAAAGCAGAGTGTGTTTCTTGTAAGGCGAGCTAGCGTTTGTTTCCCAGTCCTAAATGGAGTTGAATCACATGCAGTTTCTGGTCCTATGAGCAAGAGTTGTTTTTTGGTAAGGAAAGTCACTATTGTGCTCCCATTGCCATACACAGTGCAAATAGCACTCGCGTCTGTTCCCAGCAAGTACAGTGTATCGGACTGATGAGGAGCTACTTTTCTTGTCAGTTTCCTAAGCAGAGTTGAAGTAGATATGGCCCGTGTGTAGGAAGCACAGTTCTTATGTTCTGAGCAAGCTCACTGTTCTGGCCCTATAGGAAACACAGTAGAGTAGAAGAGTGCTCTTTTCTCTAAAGCAGAGTTTGTTTCTTGTAAGGCGAGCTATCGTTTGTTTCCTAGTCCTAAATGGAGTTGAATCACATGCAGTTTCAGGTCCTACGAACAAGAGTTCTTTTCTGGTAAGGAAAGTCACATTGCGCTCCCATTGCCATACACAGTGCAAATAGCCCTCCCACCTGTTCCCAGCAAGTACAGTGTATTGGACTGGAGAGGAGCTACTGTTCTTCTCAGTTTCCTAAGCAGAATTGAACTAAATATGGCCGTGTGTGTAGGAAGCACAGTTCTTTTGTTCTGAGCAAGCTCACTTTTCTGGCCCTATAGGAAACACAGTAGAGTAGAAGAGTGCTCTTTTCTCTAAAGCAGAGTGTGTTTCTTGTAAGGCGAGCTAGCGTTTGTTTTCCAGTCCTAAATGGAGTTGAATCACATGCAGTTTCTAGTCCTACAAGCAAGAGTTGTTTTATGGTAAGAAGATTCACTTTTGCGCTGCCATTGCCATACACAGGACAAATAACACTGGCGTCTGTTCCCAGCAAGAACAGTGTATTGGACTAAGGAGGATCTACTGTTCTTGTCAGGTTCCTAAGCAGAATTGAACTATATATGGCCGTGTGTGTAGGAAGCACAGTTCTTTTGTTCTGAGCAAGTTCAGTGTTCGGACTCCATAGGAAACACAGTAGAGTAGAAGAGTGCTCTTTTCTCAAAAGCAGAGTGTGTTTCTTGTAAGGCGAGCTATCGTTTGTTTCCCAGTCCTAAATGGAGTTGAGTCACATGCAGTATTTTGTCCTACGAGCAAGATTTGTTTTCTGGTAAGACGAGTCACTATTGTGCTCCAATTGCCATACACAGTGCAAAGAGCACTCGCGTCTCTTCCCCGCATGTACAGTGTATTGGACTGAAGAGGAGCTACTGTTCTTGTCAGTTTCCTAAGCAGAGTTGAACTAGATATGGCCCTTGTGTGTAGGAAGCACAGTTCTTTTGTTCTGAGCAAGCTCACTGTTCGGACTCCATAGGAAACACAGTAGAGTAGAAGAGTGCTCTTTTCTCAAAAGCATAGTGTGTTTCATGTAAGGCGAGCTAGCATTTGTTTCCCAGGCCTAAATGGAGTTGAATCACATGGAGTTTCTGGTCCTACTAGCAAGAGTTGTTTTATGGTAGGAAAGTCACTGTTGTGCTCCCATTGCCCTACACAAGGCAAATAGCACTCGCGTCTTTTCCCAGCAAGTACAGTGTATTGGACTGAATAGGAGCTACTGTTCTTGTCAATTTACTAAGCAGAGTTGAACTAGATATGGTCCGTGTGTTTAGGAAGCACAGTTCTTTTGTTCTGAGCAAGCTCACTGTTTGGACCCCATAGGAAACACAGTAGAGAAGAAGAGTGCTCTTTTCTCTAAAGCAGAGTGTGTTTCTTGTAAGGTGAGCTACCGTTTGTTTCCCAGTCCTAAATGGAGTGGAATCACATGCAGTTTCTGGTCCTACGAGCAAGAGTTGTTTTCTGGTAAAGAAAGTCACTATTGTGCTCCCATTGCCATACACAGTGCAAATAGCCCTCCCGTCTTTGCCCAGCAAGTACAGTGTATTGGACTGAAGAGGAGGTACTGTTCTTCTCAGTTTTCTAAGAAGAGTTGAACTAGGTATGGCCCGTGTGTGTAGGATGCACAGTTCTTTTTTTCTGAGCAAGCTCACTGTTCTGGCACTATAGGAAGAACAGTAGAGTAGAAGAGTGCTCTTTTCTCAAAAGCAGAGTGTGTTTCTTGGAAGTCGAGCTAGTGTTTGTTTCCCAGTCCTAAATGGAGTTGAGTCACATGCAGTTTTTGGTCCTACGAGCTAGAGTTGTTTTCTGGTAAGACGAGTCACTATTGTGCTCCAATTACCATACACAGTGCAAATAGCACTCGTGTCTGTTCCCAGCAAGTAAAGTGTATTGGACTGATGAGGAGCTACTGTTCTTGTCAGTTTCCTAAGGAGAGTTGTACTAGATATGGCACGTGTGTAGGAAGCATAGTTCTTTTGTTTTGAGCAAGCTCACTGTTCGGACCCCTTAGGAAACACAGTAGAGTAGAAGAGTGCTCTTTTCTCAAAAGCAGAGTGTGTTTCATGTAAGGCGAGCTAGCATTTGTTTCCCAGTCCTAAATGGAGTTGAATCACATGCAGTTTCTGGTACTACGAGCAAGAGTTGTTTTCTGGTAAGGAAAGTCACTATTGTGCTCCCATTGCCATACACAGTAAATAGCACTCGCGTCTGTTCCCAGCAAGTACAGTGTATGGGACTGAAGAGGAGCTACTGTTCTTGTCAGTTTCCTAAGCAGAGTTGAACTAGATATGGCCCATGTGTAGGAAGCACAGTTCTTTTGTTCTGAGCAAGCTCACTGTTCGGACCCCATAGGAAACACAGTATAGTTGAATTTTGCTCTTTTCTCAAAAGCAGAGTGTGTTTATTGTAAGGCGAGCTAGCGTTTGTTTCCCAGTCCTAAATGGAGTTGAATCCCATGCAGTTTCTGGTCTTACAAGCAAGAGTTGTTTTCTGGTAAGGAAAGTAACTATTGAGCTCCCATTGCCATACACAGTGCAAATAGCACTCACGTCTGTTCCCAGCAAATACAGTGCATCGGACTGAAGAGGAGCTACTGTTCTTGTCAGTTTCCTAAGCAGAGTTGAACTGGAGATGGTCGGTGTGTGTAGGAAGCACAGTTCTTTTGTTCTGAGCAAGCTCACTGTTTGGACCCCATAGGAAACTCAGTAGAGTAGAAGAGTGCTCTTTTCTCAAAAGCAGAGTGAGTTTCTTGTAAGGCGAGCTAGCGTTTTTTTCCCAGTCCTAAATGGAGTTGAATCACATGCAGTTTCTGGTCCTACGAGTAAGAGTTGTTTTCGGGTAAGAAGAGTCAATATTGCGCTGCCATTGCCCTACACAGGACAAATAGCACTGGCGTCTGTTCCCAGCAAGTACAGTGTATTGGACTGAAGAGGAGCTACTGTTCTTGTCAGGTTCCTAAGCAGAATTGAACTAGGTTTGACGGTGTGTGTAGGAATCACGTTTTTTTTTGTTCTGAGCAAGCTCACTGTTCGGACCTCATAGGAAACACAGTAGAGTAGAAGAGTGCTCTTTTCTCTAAAGCAGAGTGTGTTTCTTGTAAGGCGAGCTAGCGTTTGTTTCCTAGCCCTAATTGGAGTTCAATCACAAGCAATTTCCGGTCCTATGAGCAAGAGTTGTTTTCTCGTAAGGAAAGTTACTATTGTGCTCCCATTGTCATACACAGTGCAAATAGCACTCGCGTCTGTTCCCAGCATGCACAGTGTATTGGACTGAAGAGGATCTACTGTTCTTGTCAGGTTCCTAAGTAGAGTTGAACTAGATATGGCCGTGTGTGTAGGAAGCACAGTTCTTTTGTTCTGAGCAAGCTCACTGTTCTGGCCCTATAGGAAACATAGAATAGTAGAAGAGTGCTCTTTTCTCAAAAGCAGAGTGTGTTTTGTAAGGGGAGCTAGCATTTGTTTCCCAGTACAATATGGAGTTGAATCACATGCAGTTTCTGGTCCTAAAAACAAGAGTTGTTTTCTGGTAAGAAGAGTCACTATTGCGCTGCCATTGCCATACACAGGACAAATAGCACTGGCGTCTTTTCCCAGCAAGTACAGTGTATTGGACGGAAGAGGATCTACTGTTCTTGTCAGGTTCCTAAGCAGATTTCAACTAGATATGGCCGTGTGTGTAGGAAGCACAGTTTTTTTGTTCTGAGCAAGCTCACTGTTCGGGCGCCATAGGAAACACAGTAGAGTAGAAGAGTGCTCTTTTCCCTAAAGCAGAGTGTGTTTCTTGTAAGGCAAGCTCGCGTTTGTTTCCCAGTACTAAATGGAGTTGAGTCACAGGCAGTTTTTGGTCCTACGAGCAAGAGTTGTTTTCTGGTAAGAAGAGTCACTATTGCGCTCCAAATGCCATACACAGTGCAAATAGCTCTCGCATCTGTTCCCAGCAACTATAGTGTATTGGACTGAATAGGAGCTACTGTTCTTGTCAGTTTCCTAAGCAGAGTTGAGCTAGATATTTCCCGTGTAGGAAGCACAGTTCTTTTGTTCTGAGCAAGCTCACTGTTCTGGCCCTATAGGAAACACAGTAGAGTAGAAGAGTGCACTTTTCTTAAAAGCAGAGTGTGTTTCTTGTAAGGCGAGCTCGTGTTTGTTTCCCAGTCCTAAATGGAGTTGAGTCACATGCAGTTTTTGGTCCTACGAGCAAGAGTTGTTTTCTGGTAAGAAGAGTCACTGTTGTGCTCCAAATGTCATATACAGTGCAAATAGCACTCGCGTCTGTTCCCAGCAAGTACAGTGTATCGGACTGAATAGGAGCTACTGTTCTTGTCAGGTTCCTAAGCAGACTTGAAATAGATATGGCCGTGTGTGTAGGAAGCACAGTTTTTTTGTTCTGAGCAAGCTCACTGTTCGGAACACATAGGAAACACAGTAGAGTAGAAGAGTGCTCTTTTCTCAAAAGCAGAGTGTGTTTATGGAAGGCGAGGTAGCGTTTGTTTCCCAGTCCTAAATGGAGTTGAGTCACAAGCAGTTTTTTGTCCTACAAGCAAGAGTTGTTTTCTGGTAAGACGAGTCACTATTGTGCTCCAATTGCCATACACAGTGCAAATAGCACTCGCGTCTGTTCCGAGCAAGTACAGTGTATTGGACTGAAGAGGAGCTGCTGTTCTTGTCAGTTTCCTAAGCAGAGTTGAACTAGATATGGCCCGTGTATGTAGGAAGCACAGTTCTTTTTTTCTGAGCAAGCTCACTGTTTGGACCCCATAGGAAACACAGTAGACTAGAAGAGTGCTCTTTTCTCAAAAGCAGAGTGTGTTTCACGTAAGGCGAGCTAGCATTTGTTTCCCAGTCCTAAATGGAGTTGATTCACATGCAGTTTCTGCTCCTACGAGCATGAGTTGTTTTCTGGTAAGGAAAGTCACTATTGCGCTCCCATTGCCATACACAGTGCAAATAGCCCTCCCGTCTGTTCCCAGCAAGTACAGTGTATCGGACTGAAGAGGATCTACTGTTCTTGTCAGGTTCCTAAGCAGACTTGAACTAGATGTGGCCGTGTTTGTAGGAAGCACAGTTTTTTTATTCTGAGCAAGCTCACTGTTCGGAACACATAGGAAACAGTAGAGAAGAAGAGTGCTCTTTCCTCAAAAGCAGAGTGTGTTTCTTGGAAGGCGAGCTAGTGTTTGTTTCCCAGTCCTAAATGGAGTTGAGTCACATGCAGTTTTTTGTCCTACGAGCAAGAGTTGTTTTCTGGTAAGACGAGTCACTATTGTGCTCCAATTGCCATACACAGTGCAAATAGCACTCGCGTCTGTTCCGAGCAAGTACAGTGTATTGGACTGAAGAGGAGCTACTGTTCTTGTCAGTTTCCTAAGCAGAGTTGAAATAGATATGGCCCGAGTGTAGGAAGCACAGTTCTTTTGTTCTGAGCAAGCTCACTGTTCTGGCCCTATAGGAAACACAGTAGAGTAGAAGAGTGCTCTTTTCTCTAAAGCACATAGTGTTTCTTGTAAGGCAAGCTAACGTTTGTTTCCCAGTCCTAAATGGAGTGTAATCACATGCAGTTTCTGGTCCTACGAGCAAGAGTTGTTTTCTGGTAAGAAGAGTCACTATTGTGCTCCCATTGGCATACACAGGGCAAATAGCACACGCGTCTGTTCCCAGCATGTACAATGTATTGGACTGAAGAGGATCTACTGTTCTTGTCAGGTTCCTAAGCAGAGTTGAACTAGATATGGCCGTGTGTGTAGGAAGCACAGTTGTTTTGTTCTGAGCAAGCTCACTGTTCTGGCCCTACAGGAAACACAGTAGAGTAGAAGAGTGCTCTTTTCTCAAAAGCAGATTGTGTTTCTTGTAAGGGGAGCTAGCGTTTGTTTCCCATTCCTATATGGAGTTGAATCACATGCAGTTTCTGGTCCTACGAGCAAGAGTTGTTTTTTGGTAAGGAAAGACACTATTGTGTTCCAATTGCCATACACAGTGCAAATAGCACATGCGTCTGTTCCCAGCAAGTACAGTGTATCAGACTGAAGAGGAGCTACTGTTCTTGTCAGTTTCCTAAGCAGAGTTGAACTAGATATGGCCCGTGTGTGTAGGAAGCACAGTTCTTATGTTCTGAGCAAGCTCACTGTTCTGGCCTTATAGGAAACACAGTAGAGTAGAAGAGTGCACTTTTCTTAAAAGCAGAGTGTGTTTCTTGTAAGGCGAGCTCGCGTTTGTTTCCCAGTCCTAAATGGAGTTGAGTCACATGCAGTTTCTGGTCCTACGAGCAAGAGTTGTTTTCTGGTAAGAAGAGTCACTGTTGCGCTACAAATGTCATATACAGTGCAAATAGCACTCGCGTCTGTTCCCAGCAAGTACAGTGTATCGGACTGAATAGGAGCTACTGTTCTTGTCAGTTTCCTAATCAGACTTGATCTAGATATGGCCGTGTGTGTAGGAAGCACAGTTTTTTTGTTCTGAGCAAGCTCACTGTTCGGAACACATAGGAAACACAGTAGAGTAGAAGAGTGCTCTTTTCTCAAAAGCACAGTGTGTATTTGGAAGTCGAGCTAGCGTTTGTTTCCCAGTCCTAAATGGAGTTGAGTCACATGCAGTTTTTTGTCCTACAAGCAAGAGTTGTTTTCTGGTAAGACGAGTCACTATTGTGCTCCAATTGCCATACACAGTGCAAATAGCACTCGCGTCTGTTCCGAGCAAATACAGTGTATTGGACTGAAGAGGATCTACTGTTCTTGTCAGGTTCCTAAGCAGAGTTGAACTAGATATGGTCCGTGTGTGTAGGAAGCACAGTTGTTTTGTTCTGAGCAAGCTCACTGTTTAGACCCCATAGGAAACACAGTAGAGTAGAAGAGTGCTCTTTTCTCAAAAGCAGAGTGTGTTTCTTTTAAGGCGACCTAGCGTTTGTTTCCCAGTCCTAAATGGAGTGTAATCACATGCAGTTTCTGGTCCTACGAGCAAGAGTTGTTTTATGGTAAGAAGAGTCACTATTGCGCTGCCATTGCCATACACAGGACTAATAGCACTGTTGTCTGTTCACAGCAGTATAGTGTATTGGAATGAAGAGGATCTACTGTTCTTGTCAGGTTCCTAAGCAGAATTGAACTAGATATGGCCGTTTGTGTAGGAAGCACAGTTCTTTTGTTCTGAGCAAGTTCACTGTTCGGACCTCTTAGGAAACACAATAGAGTAGAAGAGTGCTTTTTTCTCTAAATCAGAGTGTGTTTCTTGTAAGGCGAGTTAGTGTTTGTTTCCCAGTCCTAAGTGGAGTTGAATCACATGCAGTTTCTGGTCCTACGAGCAAGAGTTGTTGTCTGGTAAGAAGAGTCACTATTGTGCTCCAATTTCCATATATAATGCAAATAGCACTCGCGTTTGTTCCGAGTAAGTACAGTGTATTGGACTGAAGAGGAGGTACTGTTCTTGTCAGTTTCCTAAGCAGAGTTGAACTAGATATGGCCCGTGTATGTAGGAAGCACAGTTCTTTTTCTGAGCAAGCTCACTGTTTGGACCCCATAGGAAACACAGTAGAGTACAAGAGTGCTCTTTTCTCAAAAGCAGAGTGTGTTTCATGTAAGGCGAGCTAGCATTTGTTTCCCAGTCCTAAATGGAGTTGAATCACATGCAGTTTCTGGTCCTACGAGCAAGAGTTGTTTTCTGGTAAGGAAAGTCACTATTACGCTCCCATTGCCATACACAGGGCAAATAGCCCTCCCGTCTGTTCCCAGCAAGTACAGTGTATCGGACTGAAGAGGATCTACTGTTCTTGTCAGGTTGCTAAGCAGACTTGAACTAGATGTGGCCGTGTTTGTAGGAAGCACAGTTTTTTTATTCTGAGCAAGCTCACTGTTCGTAACACATAGGAAACAGTAGAGTAGAAGAGTGCTCTTTTCTCAAAAGCAGAGTGTGTTTCTTGGAAGGCGAGCTAGCATTTGTTTCCCAGTCCTAAATGGAGTTGAGTCACATGCAGTTTTTTGTCTTATGAGCAAGAGTTGTTTTCTGGTAAGACGAGTCACTATTGTGCTCCAATTGCCATACACAGGGCAAATAGCTCTCGCGTCTGTTCCGAGCAAGTACAGTGTATTGTACTGAAGATGAGCTACTGTTCTTGTCAGTTTCCTATGCAGAGTTGAACTAGATATGGTCCGTGTGTGTAGGAAGCACAGTTCTTTTGTTCTGAGCAAGCTCACTGTTTGGACCCCATAGGAAACACAGTAGAGTAGAACAGTGCTCTTTTCTCTAAAGCAGAGTGTGTTTCTTGTCAGGCGAGCTAGCATTTGTTTCCCAGTCCTAAATGGAGTTGAATCCCATGCAGTTTCTGGTCCTATGAGCAAGAGTTGTTTTCTGGTAAGGAAAGTCACTATTGTGCTCCCACTGCCATACACAGTGCAAATAGCACATGCGTCTGTTCCCAGCAAGTACAGTGTATCAGACTGAAGAGGAGCTACTGTTCTTGTCAGTTTCCTAAGCAGAGTTGAACTCGATATGGCCCGTGTGTGTAGGAAGCACAGTTCTTATGTTCTGAGCATGCTCACTGTTCCGGCCCTATAGGAAACACAGTAGAGTAGAAGAGTGCACTTTTCTTAAAAGCAGAGTGTGTTTCTTGTAAGGCGAGCTTGCGTTTGTTTCCCAGTCCTAAATGGAGTTGAGTCACATGCAGTTTTTTGTCCTACGAGCAAGAGTTGTTTTCTGGTAAGAAGAGTCACTATTGTGCTCCAAATGCCACATACAGTGCAAATAGCACTCGCGTCTGTTCCCAGCAAGTACAGTGTTTTGGACTGAATAGGAGCTACTGTTCTTGTCAGTTTCCTAAGCAGACTTGAACTAGATATGGCCGTGTGTGTAGGAAGCACAGTTTTTTTGTTCTGAGCAAGCTCACTGTTCGGAACACATAGGAAACACAGTAGAGTAGAAGAGTGCTCTTTTCTCAAAAGCAGAGTGTGTTTATGGAAGGCGAGCTAGCGTTTGTTTCCCAGTCCTAAATGGAGTTGAGTCACAAGCAGTTTTTTGTCCTACAAGCAAGAGTTGTTTTCTGGTAAGACGAGTCACTATTGTGCTCCAATTTCCATACACAGTGCAAATAGCACTCGCGTCTGTTCCGAGCAAGTACAGTGTATTGGACTGAAGAGGAGCTGCTGTTCTTGTCAGTTTCCTAAGCAGAGTTGAACTAGATATGGCCCGTGTATGTAGGAAGCACAGTTCTTTTTTTCTGAGCAAGCTCACTGTTTGGACACCATAGGAAACACAGTAGAGTAGAAGAGTGCTCTTTTCTCAAAAGCAGAGTGTGTTTCACGTAAGGCGAGCTAGCATTTGTTTCCCAGTCCTAAATGGAGTTGATTCACATGCAGTTTCTGGTCCTACGAGCAAGAGTTGTTTTCTGGTAAGGAAAGTCACTATTGCGCTCCCATTGCCATACACAGTGCAAATAGCCCTCCCGTCTGTTTCCAGCAAGTGCAGTGTATGGGACTGAAGAGGATCTACTGTTCTTGTCAGGTTCCTAAGCAGACTTGAACTAGATATGGTCGTGTGTACGAAGCACAGTTCTTTTGTTCTGAGCAAGCTCACTGTTCGGACCCCATAGGAAGCACAGTAGAGTAGAAGTGTGCTCTTTTCTCAAAAGCAGAGTGTGTTTCTTGTAAGGCGAGCTTGCGTTTGTTTCCAGTCCTAAATGGAGTGGAATCACATGCAGTTTCTTGTCCTATGAGCATTAGTTGTTTTCTGGTAAGGAAAGTCACTATTGCGCTCCCATTGCCATACACAGTGCAAATAGCACATGCGTCTGTTCCCAGCAAGTACAGTGTATTGGAATGAAGAGGAGCTACTGTTCTTGTCAGGTTCCTAAGCAGAGTTGAACTCGATATGGCCCGTGTGTGTAGGAAGCACAGTTCTTATGTTCTGAGCAAGCTCACTGTTCTGGCCCTATAGGAAACACAGTAGAATAGAAGAGTGCTCTTTTCTCTAATGCAGAGTGTGTTTCTTTTAAGGCGAGCTAGCGTTTGTTTCCCAGTCTTAAATGGAGTTGAGTCACATGCAGTTTTTTGTCCTATGAGCAAGAGTTGTTTTCTGGTAAGACGAGTCACTATTGTGCTCCAATTGCCATACACAGTACAAATAGCACTCACGTCTGTTCCCCGCAAGTAAAGTGTATTGGACTGAAGAGGAGCTACTGTTCTTGTCAGTTTCCTAAGTAGAGTTGAACTAGATATGGCCCGTATGTGTAGGAAGCACAGTTCTTTTGTTCTGAGCACGCTCACTGTTCGGACCCCATAGGAAACACAGTAGAGTAGAAGAGTGCTCTTTTCTCAAAAGGAGAGTGTGTTTCATGTAAGGCGAGCTAGCATTTGTTTCCCAGTCCTAAATGGAGATGAATCACATGCAGTTTCTGGAACTACGAGAAAGACTTGTTTTCTGGTAAGGAATGTCACTATTGTGCTCCCATTGCCATACACAGTGCAAATAGCACTCGCGTCTGTTCCCAGCAAGTACAGTGTATGGGACTGAGGAGGAGCTACTGTTCTTGTCAGTTTCCTAAGCAGAGTTGAACTAGATATGGCCCGTGTGTGTAGGAAGTAGAGTTTTTTTTTCTGAGCAAGCTCACTGTTCGGACCCTATAGGAAACACAGTAGAGTAGAAGAGTGCTCTTTTCTCAAAAGCAGAGTGTGTTTCTTGGAAGGCGAGCTAGCATTTGTTTCCAAGTCCTAAATTGAGTTGAATCACATGCAGTTTCTGGTCCTACAAGCTAGAGTTGTTTTCTGGTAAGGAAAGTCACTATTGCGCTCCCATTGCATACACAGTGCAAATAGCACTCGCGTCTGTTCCCTGCAAGTAAAGTGTATTGGACTGATGAGGAGCTACTGTTCTTGTCAGTTTCCTAAGGAGAGTTGTGCTAGATATGGCACGTGTGTAGGAAGCATAGTTCTTTTGTTTTGAGCAAGCTCACTGTTCGGACCCCTTAGGAAACACAGTAGAGTAGAAGAGTGCTCTTTTCTCAAAAGCAGAGTGTGTTTCATGTAAGGCGAGCTAGCATTTGTTTCCCAGTCCTAAATGGAGTTGAATCACATGCAGTTTCTGGTACTACGAGCAAGAGTTGTTTTCTGGTAAGGAAAGTCACTATTGTGCTCCCATTGCCATACACAGTGCAAATAGCACTCGCGTCTGTTCCCAGCAAGTACAGTGTATGGGACTGAAGAGGAGCTACTGTTCTTGTCAGTTTCCTAAGCAGAGTTGAACTAGATATGGCCCATGTGTAGGAAGCACAGTTCTTTTGTTCTGAGCAAGCTCACTGTTCGGACCCCATAGGAAACACAGTAGAGTTGAATTTTGCTCTTTTCTCAAAAGCAGAGTGTGTTTATTGTAAGGCGAGCTAGCGTTTGTTTCCCAGTCCTAAATGGAGTTGAATCCCATGCAGTTTCTGGTCTTACAAGCAAGAGTTGTTTTCTGGTAAGGAAAGTCACTATTGTGCTCCCACTGCCATACACAGTGCAAATAGCACATGCGTCTGTTCCCAGCAAGTACAGTGTATCAGACTGAAGAGGAGCTACTGTTCTTGTCAGTTTCCTAAGCAGAGTTGAACTAGATATGGCCCGTGTGTGTAGGAAGCACAGTTCTTATGTTCTGAGCAAGCTCACTGTTCTGGCCTTATAGGAAACACAGTAGAGTAGAAGAGTGCACTTTTCTTAAAAGCAGAGTGTGTTTCTTGTAAGGCGAGCTCGCGTTTGTTTCCCAGTCCTAAATGGAGTTGAGTCACATGCAGTTTCTGGTCCTACGAGCAAGAGTTGTTTTCTGGTAAGAAGAGTCACTGTTGCGCTACAAATGTCATATACAGTGCAAATAGCACTCGCGTCTGTTCCCAGCAAGTACAGTGTATCGGACTGAATAGGAGCTACTGTTCTTGTCAGTTTCCTAATCAGACTTGATCTAGATATGGCTGTGTGTGTAGGAAGCACAGTTTTTTTGTTCTGAGCAAGCTCACTGTTCGGAACACATAGGAAACACAGTAGAGTAGAAGTGTGCTCTTTTCTCAAAAGCAGAGTGTGTTTCTTGTAAGGCGAGCTTGCGTTTGTTCCAGTCCTAAATGGAGTGGAATCACATGCAGTTTCTTGTCCTATGAGCATTAGTTGTTTTCTGGTAAGGAAAGTCACTATTGCGCTCCCATTGCCATACACAGTGCAAATAGCACATGCGTCTGTTCCCAGCAAGTACAGTGTATTGGAATGAAGAGGAGCTACTGTTCTTGTCAGGTTCCTAAGCAGAGTTGAACTCGATATGGCCCGTGTGTGTAGGAAGCACAGTTCTTATGTTCTGAGCAAGCTCACTGTTCTGGCCCTATAGGAAACACAGTAGAATAGAAGAGTGCTCTTTTCTCTAATGCAGAGTGTGTTTCTTTTAAGGCGAGCTAGCGTTTGTTTCCCAGTCTTAAATGGAGTTGAGTCACATGCAGTTTTTTGTCCTATGAGCAAGAGTTGTTTTCTGGTAAGACGAGTCACTATTGTGCTCCAATTGCCATACACAGTGCAAATAGCACTCACGTCTGTTCCCCGCAAGTAAAGTGTATTGGACTGAAGAGGAGCTACTGTTCTTGTCAGTTTCCTAAGTAGAGTTGAACTAGATATGGCCCGTATGTGTAGGAAGCACAGTTCTTTTGTTCTGAGCACGCTCACTGTTCGGACCCCATAGGAAACACAGTAGAGTAGAAGAGTGCTCTTTTCTCAAAAGGAGAGTGTGTTTCATGTAAGGCGAGCTAGCATTTGTTTCCCAGTCCTAAATGGAGATGAATCACATGCAGTTTCTGGAACTACGAGAAAGACTTGTTTTCTGGTAAGGAATGTCACTATTGTGCTCCCATTGCCATACACAGTGCAAATAGCACTCGCGTCTGTTCCCAGCAAGTACAGTGTATGGGACTGAGGAGGAGCTACTGTTCTTGTCAGTTTCCTAAGCAGAGTTGAACTAGATATGGCCCGTGTGTGTAGGAAGCAGAGTTTTTTTTTCTGAGCAAGCTCACTGTTCGGACCCTATAGGAAACACAGTAGAGTAGAAGAGTGCTCTTTTCTCAAAAGCAGAGTGTGTTTCTTGTAAGGCGAGCTAGCATTTGTTTCCAAGTCCTAAATTGAGTTGAATCACATGCAGTTTCTGGTCCTACAAGCTAGAGTTGTTTTTCTGTGTAAGGAAAGTCACTATTGTGCTCCATTGCATACACAGTGCAAATAGCACTCGCGTCTGTTCCCAGCAAGTGCAGTGTATGGGACTGAAAAGGAGCTACTGTTCTTGTCAGTTTCCTAAGCAGAGTTGAAGTAGATTTAGCCCGTGTGTGTAGGAAAGCACAGTTCTTATGTTCTGAGCAAGTCACTGTTCTGGCCCTATAGGAAACACAGTAGAGTAGAAGAGTGCTCTTTTCTCAAAAGCGGAGTGTGTTTCTTGTAAGGCGAGCTAGCGTTTTTTTCCTAGTCCTAAATGGAGTTGAATCACATGCAGTTTTCAGGTCCTACGATCAAGAGTTCTTTTCTGGTAAGGAAAGTCACATTGCGCTCCCATTGCCATACACAGTGCAAATAGCACTCGCGTCTGTTCCCAGCAAGTACAGTGTATTGGACTGAATAGAAGCTACTGTTCTTGTCAGTTTTCCTAAGCAGAGTTGAACTAGATATGGCCCGTGTGTGTAGGAAGCACAGTTCTTTTGTTCTGAGCAAGCTCACTGTTTGGACCCCATAGGAAAGACAGTAGAGTAGAAGAGTGCTCTTTTTCTCTAAAGCAGAGTGTATTTCTTGTAAGGCGTGCTAGCGTTTGTTTCGCAGTCCTAAATGGAGTTGAATCCCATGCAGTTTCTGGTCCTACGAGCAAAAGTTGTTTTATGGTAAGAAGAGTCACTATTGCACTGCCATTGCCATACACAGGACAAATAGCACTGGCATCTGTTCGCAGCAAGTACAGTGTATTGGGCTGAAGAGGATCTACTGTTCTTGTCAGGTTCCTAAGCAGCGTTGAACTAGATATGGCCCTTGTGTGTAGGAAGCACAGTTCTTTTGTTCTGAGCAAGCTCACTGTTCGGACTCCATAGGAAACACAGTAGAGTAGAAGAGTGCTCTTTTCTCAAAGCATAGTGTGTTTCATGTAAGGCGAGCTAGCATTTGTTTCCCAGGCCTAAATGGAGTTGAATCACATGGAGTTTCTGGTCCTACTAGCAAGAGTTTTTTTTATGGTAAGGAAAGTCACTGTTGTGCTCCCATTGCCCTACACAAGGCAAATAGCACTCGCGTCTTTTCCCAGCAAGTACAGTGTATTGGACTGAATAGGAGCTACTGTTCTTGTCAATTTACTAAGCAGAGTTGAACTAGATATGGTCCGTGTGTTTAGGAAGCACAGTTCTTTTGTTCTGAGCAAGCTCACTGTTTGGACCCCATAGGAAACACAGTAGAGTAGAAGAGTGCTCTTTTCTCTAAAGCAGAGTGTGTTTCTTGTAAGGTGAGCTACCGTTTGTTTCCCAGTCCTAAATGGAGTGGAATCACATGCAGTTTCTGGTCCTACGAGCAAGAGTTGTTTTCTGGTAAAGAAAGTCACTATTGTGCTCCCATTGCCATACACAGTGCAAATAGCCCTCCCGTCTTTGCCCAGCAAGTACAGTGTATTGGACTGAAGAGGAGGGTACTGTTCTTCTCAGTTTTCTAAGAAGAGTTGAACTAGGTATGGGCCCGTGGGTGGGGTGTGTAGGATGCACAGTTCTTTTTTTCTGAGCAAGCTCACTGTTCTGGCACTATAGGAAGAACAGTATAGTAGAAGAGTGCTCTTTTCTCAAAAGCAGAGTGTGTTTCTTGGAAGTCGAGCTAGTGTTTGTTTCCCCAGTCCTAAATGGAGTTGAGTCACATGCAGTTTTTGGTCCTACGAGCTAG
>NW_026738038.1:0-26946 GCF_949786415.1 Peromyscus eremicus
AAACAGCACTCTTCTACTCTCCTGTGTTTCCTATAGGGCCAGAACAGTGAGCTTGCTCAGAACAAAAGAACTGTGCTTCCTACACACACGGGGCATATCTAGTTCAAACTCTGCTTAGGAAACTGACAAGAACAGTAGCTTCTCTTCATTCCAATACACTGTACTTGCTTTGAACAGACGCGAGTGCTATTTGCACTGTGTATGGGCAATGGGAGCGCAATAGTGACTCTTCTTAGCAGAAAACAAACAACTCTTGCTCGTAGGACCAGAAAACTGCATGGGATTCAACTCCGTTTAGGACTGGGAAACAAACGCTAGCTCGCCTTGCAAGAAAAACACACTCTGCTTTTGAGAAAACAGCACTCTTCTACTCTCCTTTGTTTCCTGTAGGGCCAGATCATTGAGCTTGCTCAGAACAGAAGAACTGTGCTTCCTACACACACGGGGCATATCTAGTTCAACTCTGCTTAGGAAACTGACAAGAACAGTAGCTTCTCTTCAGTCCAATACACTGTACTTGCTGGGAACAGACGCGAGTGCTATTTGCACTGTGTATGGCAATGGGAGCGCAATAGTGACTCTTCTTAGCAGAAAAACAACTCTTGCTCGTAGGACCAGAAACTGCATGGGATTCAACTCCGTTTAGGACTGGGAAAACAAACGCTAGCTCGCCTTGCAAGAAAACACACTCTGCTTTTGAGAAAAACAGCACTCTTCTACTCTCCTGTGTTTCCTATAGGGGCCAGAACAGTGAGCTTGCTCAGAACAAAAGAACTGTGCTTTCCTACACCACACGGGGCATATCTAGTTCAAACTCTGCTTAGGAAACTGACAAGAA
Organism: Peromyscus eremicus; assembly: GCF_949786415.1. Classification (NCBI taxonomy): domain Eukaryota; kingdom Metazoa; phylum Chordata; class Mammalia; order Rodentia; family Cricetidae; genus Peromyscus; species Peromyscus eremicus. The sequence continues at coordinate 839 of NW_026738038.1, forward strand.
CAGTAGCTTCTCTTCATTCCAATACACTGTACTTGCTTTGAACAGACGCGAGTGCTATTTTGCACTGTGTATGGCAATGGGAGCGCAATAGTGACTCTTCTTAGCAGAAAAACAACTCTTGCTCGTAGGACCAGAAAACTGCATGGGATTCAACTCCGTTTAGGACTGGGAAACAAACGCTAGCTCGCCTTGCAAGAAAACACACTCTGCTTTTGAGAAAAACAGCACTCTTCTACTCTCCTGTGTTTCCCATAGGACCAGAACATTGAGCTTGCTCAGAACAAAAGAAACTGTGCTTCCTACACACACGGGGCATATCTAGTTCAAACTCTGCTTAGGAAACTGACAAGAACAGTAGCTTCTCTTCAGTCCCAATACACACCCCTACTCCCCCTGTACTTGCTGGGAACAGACGCGAGTGCTATTTGCACTGTGTATGGCAATGGGAGCGCAATAGTGACTCTTCTTAGCAGAAAAACAAACTCTTGCTCGTAGGACCAGAAAACTGCATGGGATTCAACTCCGTTTAGGACTGGGAAACAAACGCTAGCTCGCCTTGCAAGAAACACACTCTGCTTTTGAGAAAAACAGCACTCTTCTACTCTCCTGTGTTTCCTATAGGGCCAGAACATTGAGCTTGCTCAGAAACAAAAGAACTGTGCTTCCTACACACACGGGGCATATCTAGTTCAAACTCTGCTTAGGAAAACTGACAAGAAACAGTAGCTTCTCTTCATTCCAATACACTGTTACTTGCTGGGAACAGACGCGAGTGCTATTTGCACTGTGTATGGCAATGGGAGCGCAATAGTGACTCTTCTTAGCAGAAAAAACAACTCTTGGCTCGTAGGACCAGAAACTGCCATGGGATTCAACTCCGTTTAGGACTGGGAAACAAACGCTAGCTCGCCTTGCAAGAAACACCACTCTGCTTTTTGAGAAAAACAGCACTCTTCTACTCTCCTTTGTTTTCCTATAGGGCCAGAAACAGTGAGCTTGCTCAGAGCAGAAGAAACTGTGGCTTCCTACACACACGGGGCATATCTAGTTCAACTCTGCTTAGGAAACCTGACAAGAACAGTAGCTTCTCTTCAGTCCCAATACACTGTACTTGCTGGGAAAACAGACGCGAGTGCTATTTGCCACTGTGTATGGCAATGGGAGCGCAATAGTGACTCTTCTTAGCAGAAAAACAAACTCTTGCTCGTAGGGACCAGAAACTGCATGGGATTCAACTCCGTTTAGGACTGGGAAAACAAACGCTAGCTCGCCTTGCAAGAAAACACACTCTGCTTTTGAGAAAACAGCACTCTTCTACTCTCCTGTGTTTCCTATAGGACCAGAACAGTGAGCTTGCTCAGAACAAAAAGAAACTGTGCTTTCCTACACACACGGGGCATATCTAGTTTCAACTCTGCTTAGGAAACTGACAAGAACAGTAGCTTCTCTTCATTCCAATACACTGTACTTGCTTTGAACAGACGCGAGTGCTATTTGCACTGTGTATGGCAATGGGAGCGCAATAGTGACTCTTCTTAGCAGAAAAACAAACTCTTGCTCGTAGGACCAGAAAACTGCGTGGGATTCAAACTCCGTTTAGGACTGGGAAACAAACGCTAGCCTCGCCTTGCAAGAAAACACACTCTGCTTTTGAGAAAAACAGCCACTCTTCTACTCTCCTTTTGTTTCCTATAGGGCCAGAAACATTGAGCTTGCTCAGAACAAAAAGAAACTGTGCTTCCTACACACACGGGGCATATTCTAGTTCAACTCTGCTTAGGAAACTGACAAGAGCAGTAGCTTCTCTTCAGTCCAATACACTGTACTTGCTGGGAAACAGGACGCGAGTGCTATTTGCACTGTGTATGGCAATGGGAGCGCCAATAGTGACTCTTCTTAGCAGAAAACAAACTCTTGCTCGTAGGACCAGAAAACTGCATGGGATTCAACTCCGTTTAGGACTGGGGAAACAAACGCTAGCTCGCCTTGCAAGAAAACACACTCTGCTTTTGAGAAAAACAGCACTCTTCTACTCTCCTGTGTTTCCTATAGGGCCAGAAACATTGAGCTTGCCTCAGAACAAAAGAACTGTGCTTCCTACACACACGGGGCATATCTAGTTCAAACTCTGCTTAGGAAACTGACAAGAACAGTAGCTTCTCTTCAGTCCAATACACTGTACTTGCTGGGAACAGACGCGAGTGCTATTTGCACTGTGTATGGCAATGGGAGCGCAATAGTGACTCTTCTTAGCAGAAAAACAACTCTTGCCTCGTAGGACCAGAAAACTGCATGGGATTCAACTCCGTTTAGGACTGGGGAAAACAAACGCTAGCTCGCCTTGCAAGAAAACACACTCTGCTTTTGAGAAAAACAGCACTCTTCTACTCTCCTGTGTTTTCCTATAGGACCAGAACAGTGAGCTTGCTCAGAAACAAAAGAACTGTGCTTCCTACACACACGGGGCCATATCTAGTTCAACTCTGCTTAGGAAAACTGACAAGAACAGTAGCTTCCCTTCAGTCCAATACACTGTACTTGCTTTGAACAGACGCGAGTGCTATTTGCACTGTGTATGGGCAAATGGGAGCGCAATAGTGACTCTTCTTAGCAGAAAACAACTCTTGCTCGTAGAACCAGAAAACTGCGTGGGATTCAACTCCGTTTAGGACTGGGAAAACAAAACGCTAGCTCGCCTTGCAAGAAAACACACTCTGCTTTTGAGAAAACAGCACTCTTTCTACTCTCCTTTGTTTTCCTATAGGGCCAGAAACATTGAGCTTGCTCAGAACAAAAGAACTGTGCTTCCTACACCACACGGGGCATATCTAGTTCAACTCTGCTTAGGAAACTGACAAGAGCAGTAGCTTCTCTTCAGTCCAATACACTGTACTTGCTGGGAACAGGACGCGAGTGCTATTTGCACTGTGTATGGCAATGGGAGCGCAATAGTGGACTCTTCTTAGCAGAAAAACAACTCTTGCTCGTAGGACCAGAAAACTGCATGGGATTCAACTCCGTTTAGGGACTGGGAAACAAAACGCTAGCTCGCCTTGCAAGAAAACCACACTCTGCTTTTGAGAAAAACAGCCACTCTTCTACTCTCCTGTGTTCCTATAGGGCCAGAACATTGAGCTTGCTCAGAACAAAAGAACTGTGCTTCCTACACACCACGGGGGCATATCTAGTTCAACTCTGCTTAGGAAAACTGACAAGAAACAGTAGCTTCTCTTCAGTCCAATACACTGTACTTGCTGGGAAACAGAACGCGAGTGCTATTTGCACTGTGTATGGCAATGGGAGCTCAATAGTGACTCTTCTTAGCAGAAAAACAACTCTTGCTCGTAGGACCAGAAAAACTGCATGGGATTCAACTCCGTTTAGGACTGGGGAAAACAAACGCTAGCTCACCTTGCAAGAAAACACACTCTGCTTTTGAGAAAAACAGCACTCTTCTACTCTCCTGTGTTTTCCTATAGGGCCAGAAACATTGAGCTTGCTCAGAACAAAAGAAACTGTGCTTCCTACACACACGGGGCATATCTAGTTCAACTCTGCTTAGGAAAACTGACAAGAGCAGTAGCTTCTCTTCAGTCCAATACACTGTACTTGCTGGGAAACAGACGCGAGTGCTATTTGCACTGTGTATGGGCAATGGGAGCGGCAATAGTGACTCTTCTTAGCAGAAAAACAACTCTTGCTCGTAGGACCAGAAAACTGCATGGGATTCAACTCCATTTAGGACTGGGAAACAAAACGCTAGCTCGCCTTGCAAGAAAAACACACTCTGCTTTTGAGAAAACAGCACTCTTCTACTCTCCTGTGTTTCCTATAGGGCCAGAACATTGAGCTTGCTCAGAAACAAAAGAACTGTGCTTCCTACACACACGGGGGCATATCTAGTTCAAACTCTGCTTAGGAAACTGACAAGAAACAGTAGCTTCTCTTCAGTCCAATACACTGTACTTGCTGGGAAACAGACGCGAGTGCTATTTGCACTGTGTATGGCAATGGGGAGCTCAATAGTGACTCTTCTTAGCAGAAAAACAAACTCTTGCTCGTAGGACCAGAAAACTGCATGGGATTCAAACTCCGTTTAGGACTGGGAAAACAAACGCTAGCTCACCTTGCAAGAAACCCACCACTCTGCTTTGAGAAAAACAGCACTCTTCTACTCTCCTGTGTTTCCTATAGGGCCAGAAACAGTGAGCTTGCTCAGAAACAAAAGAACTGTGCTTCCTACACACACGGGGCATATCTAGTTCAAACTCTGCTTAGGAAACTGACAAGAAACAGTAGCTTCTCTTCAGTCCAATACACTGTACTTGCTTTGAACAGACGCGAGTGCTATTTGCACTGTGTATGGGCAATGGGAGCGCAATAGTGACTCTTCTTAGCAGAAAAACAACTCTTGCTCGTAGGACCAGAAAACTGCATGGGATTCAACTCCGTTTAGGACTGGGAAAACAAACGCTAGCTCGCCTTGCAAGAAAACACACTCTGCTTTGAGAAAAACAGCACTCTTCTACTCTCCTGTGTTTCCTATAGGGCCAGAAACAGTGAGCTTGCTCAGAACAAAAGAACTGTGCTTCCTACACACACGGGGCATATCTAGTTCAACTCTGCCTTAGGAAAACTGACAAGAACAGTAGCTTCTCTTCATTTCCAATACACTGTACTTTGCTTTGAACAGACGCGAGTGCTATTTGCACTGTGTATGGCAATGGGAGCACAATAGTGACTCTTCTTATTAGAAAAACAACTCTTGCTCGTAGGAGCAGAAACTGCATGGATTCAACTCCGTTTAGGACTGGGAAACAAAACGCTAGCTCGCCTTGCAAGAAAACACACTCTGCTTTTGAGAAAAACAGCACTCTTCTACTCTCCTGTGTTTCCTATAGGACCAGAACAGTGAGCTTGCTCAGAAACAAAAGAAACTGTGCTTCCTACACACACGGGGCATATCTAGTTTCAACTCTGCTTAGGAAAACTGACAAGAACAGTAGCTTCTCTTCAGTCCAATACCACTGTACTTGCTGGGAACAGACGCGAGTGCTATTTTGCACTGTGTATGGCAATGGGAGCGCAATAGTGGACTCTTCTTAGCAGAAAAAACAACTGTTGCTCGTAGGACCAGAAAACTGCATGGGATTCAACTCCGTTTAGGACTGGGAAACAAACGCTAGCTCGCCTTGCAAGAAAACACACTCTGCTTTTGAGAAAAACAGCACTCTTCTACTCTCCTGTGTTTCCTATAGGGCCAGAAACAGTGAGCTTGCTCAGAACAAAAGAAACTGTGCTTCCTACACACACGGGGCATATCTAGTTCAAACTCTGCTTAGGAAAACTGACAAGAACAGTAGCTTCTCTTCATTCCAATACACTGTACTTGCTTTGAAACAGACGCGAGTGCTATTTGCACTGTGTATGGCAATGGGAGCGCAATAGTGACTCTTCTTAGCAGAAAAACAAAACTCTTGCTCGTAGGACCAGAAAACTGCATGGGATTCAAACTCCGTTTAGGACTGGGAAAACAAACGCTAGCTCGCCTTGCAAGAAAACACACTCTGCTTTTGAGAAAACAGCACTCTTCTACTCTCCTTTGTTTCCTGTAGGGCCAGAAACATTGAGCTTGCTCAGAAAACAGAAGAACTGTGCTTCCTACACACACGGGGCATATCTAGTTCAACTCTGCTTAGGAAAAACTGGACAAGAACAGTAGCTTCTCTTCAGGTCCAATAACACTGTACTTGCTGGGAAAACAGACGCGAGTGCTATTTGCACTGTGTATGGCAATGGGAGCGCAATAGTGGACTCTTCTTAGCAGAAAAACAACTCTTGCTCGTAGGACCAAAAAACTGCATGGGATTCAAACTCCGTTTAGGGACTGGGAAAACAAACGCTAGCTCGCCTTGCAAGAAAACACACTCTGCTTTTGAGAAAAACAGCACTCTTCTACTCTCCTGTGTTTTCCTATAGGGCCAGAAACAGTGAGCTTGCTCAGAACAAAAGAAACTGTGCTTCCTACACACACGGGGCATATCTAGTTCAACTCTGCCTTAGGAAAACTGACAAGAACAGTAGCTTCTCTTCATTCCAATACACTGTACTTGCTTTGAACAGACGCGAGTGCTATTTGCACTGTGTATGGGCAATGGGGAGCGCAATAGTGACTCTTCTTAGCAGAAAAACAACTCTTGCTCGTAGGACCAGAAAACTGCATGGGATTCAAACTCCGTTTAGGGACTGGGAAAACAAACGCTAGCCTCGCCTTGCAAGAAAACACACTCTGCTTTTGAGAAAAACAGCACTCTTCTACTCTCCTGTGTTTTCCTATAGGACCCAGAAACAGTGAGCTTGCTCAGAACAAAAGAAACTGTGCTTCCTACACACACGGGGGCATAATCTAGTTCAAACTCTGCTTAGGAAAACTGACAAGAAACAGTAGCTTCTCTTCAGTCCAATACACTGTACTTGCTGGGAACAGACGCGAGTGCTATTTGCACTGTGTATGGGCAATGGGAGCGCAATAGTGACTCTTCTTAGCAGAAAAACAACTCTTGCTCGTAGGACCAGAAAACTGCATGGGATTCAAACTCCGTTTAGGACTGGGAAAACAAACGCTAGCTCGCCTTGCAAGAAAAACACACTCTGCTTTTGAGAAAAACAGCACTCTTCTACTCTCCTGTGTTTCCTATAGGGGCCAGAAACATTGAGCTTGCTCAGAACAAAAGAAACTGTGCTTCCTACACACACGGGGCATATCTAGTTCAACTCTGCTTAGGAAAACTGGACAAGAACAGTAGCTTCTCTTCATTCCAATACACTGTACTTGCTGGGAAACAGACGCGAGTGCTATTTGCACTGTGTATGGCAATGGGAGCGCAATAGTGACTCTTCTTAGCAGAAAAACAACTCTTGCTCGTAGGACCAGAAAACTGCATGGGATTCAACTCCGTTTAGGGACTGGGAAACAAAACGCTAGCTCGCCTTGCCAAGAAAACACACTCTGCTTTTGAGAAAACAGCACTCTTCTACTCTCCTGTGTTTTCCTATAGGGCCAGAACAGTGAGCTTGCTCAGAACAAAAAGAAACTGTGCTTCCTACACACACACGGGGGCATAATCTAGTTCAACTCTGCTTAGGAAAAACTGACAAGAAACAGTAGCTTCTCTTCATTCCAATACACGGTACTTGCTTTGAAACAGACGCGAGTGCTATTTGCACTGTGTATGGCAATGGGAGGCGCAATAGTGACTCTTCTTAGCAGAAAAACAACTCTTGCTCGTAGGACCAGAAACTGCATGGGATTCAAACTCCGTTTAGGACTGGGAAAAACAAACGCTAGGCTCGGCCTAGCGTTTGTTTCCCAGTCCTAAAACGGAGTTGAATCCCATGCAGTTTCTGGTCCTACGAGCAAGAGTTGTTTTTCTGCTAAGAAGAGTCACTATTGCGCTCCCATTGCCATACACAGTGCAAATAGCACTCGCGTCTGTTCAAAGCAAGTTACCGTGTATTGGAATGAAGAGAAGCTACTGTTTCTTGTCAGTTTTCCTAAGCAGAGTTGAACTAGATATGCCCCCGTGTGTGTAGGGAAGCCACAGTTCTTTTGTTCTGAGCAAGCTCACTGTTTCTGGCCCTATAGGAAAACACAGGAGGAGTAGAAGAGTGCTGTTTTCTCAAAAGCAGAGTGTGTTTTCTTGCAAGGCGAGCTAGCGTTTGTTTCCCAGTCCTAAAACGGAGTTGAATCCCATGCAGTTTTCTGGTCCTACGAGCAAGAGTTGTTTTTCTGCTAAGAAAGAGTCCACTATTGCGCTTCCATTGCCATACACAGTGCAAATAAGCACTCGCGTCTGTTTCCCAGCAAGTACAGTGTATTGGAATGAAGAGAAGCTACTGTTCTTGTCAGTTTCCTAAGCAGAGTTGAACTAGATATGCCCCGTGTGTGTAGGAAAGCCACAGTTCTTTTGTTCTGAGCAAGCTCAATGTTCTGGCCCTATAGGAAAACACAGGAGAGTAGAAGAGTGCTGTTTTCTCAAAAGCAGAGTGTGTTTCTTGCAAGGCGAGCTAGCGTTTGTTTCCCCAGTCCCTTAAACGGAGTTGAATCCCATGCAGTTTCTGGTCCTACGAGCAAGAGTTGTTTTTCTGCTAAGAAGAGTCACTATTGCGCTCCCATTGCCATACACAGTGCAAATAGCACTCGCGTCTGTTCCCAGCAAGTACAGTGTATTGGACTGAAGAGAAGCTACTGTTCTTGTCAGTTTTCCTAAGCAGAGTTGAACTAGATATGCCCCGTGTGTGTAGGAAGCACAGTTTCTTTTGTTCTGAGCAAGCTCACTGTTCTGGTCCTATAGGAAAACACAGGAGAGTAGAAGAGTGCTGTTTTCTCAAAAGCAGAGTGTGTTTCTTGCAAGGCGAGCTAGCGTTTGTTTCCCAGTCCTAAACGGAGTTGAATCCCCATGCAGTTTCTGGTCCTACGAGCAAGAGTTGTTTTCTGCTAAGAAGAGTCACTATTGCGCTCCCATTGCCATACACAGTGCAAATAGCACTCGCGTCTGTTCAAAAGCAAGTTACAGTGTATTGGAATGAAGAGAAGCTACTGTTCTTGTCAGTTTCCTAAGCAGAGTTGAACTAGATAATGCCCCGTGTGTGTAGGAAGCACAGTTCTTTTGTTCTGAGCAAGCCTCACTGTTCTGGGCCCTATAGGAAAACCACAGGAGAGTAGAAGAGTGCTGTTTTCTCAAAAGCAGAGTGTGTTTCTTGCAAGGCGAGCTAGCGTTTGTTTTCCCAGTCCTAAACGGAGTTGAATCCCATTGCAGTTTCTGGTCCTACGAGCAAGAGTTGTTTTCTGCTAAGAAGAGTCACTATTGCGCTCCCATTGCCATACACAGTGCAAAATAGCACTCGCGTCTGTTTCCCAGCAAGTACAGTGTATTGGGGACTGAAGAGAAGCTACTGTTCTTGTCAGTTTCCTAAGCCAGAGTTGAACTAGATATGCCCCGTGTGTGTAGGAAGCCACAGTTTCTTCTGTTCTGAGCAAGCTCAATGTTCTGGCCCTACAGGAAAACAAAGGAGAGTAGAAGAGTGCTGTTTTCTCAAAAGCAGAGTGTGTTTTCTTGCAAGGCGAGCTAGCGTTTGTTTCCCAGTCCTAAACGGAGTTGAAATCCCATGCAGTTTCTGGTCCTACGAGCAAGAGTTGTTTTCTGCTAAGAAGAGTCCACTATTGCGCTCCCCATTGCCATACCACAGTGCAAATAGCACTCGCGTCTGTTCAAAGGCAAGTACAGTGTATTGGAATGAAGAGAAGCTACTGTTTCTTGTCAGTTTCCTAAGCAGAGTTGAACTAGATATTGCCCCGTGTGTGTAGGAAGCACAGTTCTTTTGTTCTGAGCAAGCTCACTGTTCTGGCCCCTATAGGAAAACACAGGAGAGTAGAAGAGTGCTGTTTTTCTCAAAAGCAGAGTGTGTTTCTTGCAAGGCGAGCTAGCGTTTGTTTCCCAGTCCTAAACGGAGTTGAATCCCATTGCAGTTTTCTGGGTCCTACGAGCAACAGTTGTTTTCTGCTAAGAAGAGTCCACTATTGCGCTCCCCATTTGCCATACACAGTGCAAAATAGCACTCGCGTCTGTTCCAGCAAGTACAGTGTATTGGACTGAAGAGAAGCTACTGTTCTTGTCAGTTTCCTAAGCAGAGTTGAAACTAGATATGCCCCGTGTGTGTAGGAAGCCACAGTTCTTTTGTTCTGAGCAAGCCTCACTGTTCTGGTCCTATAGGAAAACACAGGAGAGTAGAAGAGTGCTGTTTTTCTCAAAAGCAGAGTGTGTTTCTTGCAAGGCGAGCTAGCGTTTTGTTTCCCAGTCCTAAACGGAGTTGAATCCCATGCAGTTTCTTGCCTTCCTACGAGCAAGAGTTGTTTTCTAATAAGAAGAGTCACTATTGTGCTCCCATTGCCATACACAGTGCAAAATAGCACTCGCGTCTGTTCAAAGCAAGTACAGTGTATTGGAATGAAGAGAAGCTACTGTTCTTGTCAGTTTCCTAAGCAGAGTTGAACTAGATATGCCCCGTGTGTGTAGGAAGCACAGTTCTTTTGTTCTGAGCAAGCTCACTGTTCTGGCCCTATAGGAAACACAGGAGAGTAGAAAGAGTGCTGTTTTTCTCAAAAGCAGAGTGTGTTTTCTTGCAAGGCGAGCTAGCGTTTGTTTCCCAGTCCTAAACGGAGTTGAATTCCCATGCAGTTTCTGGTCCTACGAGCAAGAGTTGGTTTTCTGCTAAGAAGAGTCACTATTGCCGCTCCCATTGCCATACACAGTGCAAATAGCACTCGCGTCTGTTTCAAAGCAAGTACAGTGTATTGGACTGAAGAGAAGCTACTGTTCTTGTCAGTTTCCTAAGCAGAGTTGAAACTAGATATGCCCCCGTGTGTGTAGGAAGCACCAGTTCTTTTGTTCTGAGCAAGCTCACTGTTCTGGCCCCTATAGGAAAACACAGGAGAGTAGAAGAGTGCTGTTTTCTCAAAAGCAGAGTGTGTTTTCTTGCAAGGTGAGCTAGCGTTTGTTTCCCAGTCCTAAACGGAGTTGAATTCCCATGCAGTTTTCTGGTCCCTACGAGCAAGAGTTGTTTTTCTGCTAAGAAGAGTCACTATTGAGCTCCCATTTGCCTGGTCCTACGAGCAAGAGTTGTTTTCTGCTAAGAAGAGTCACTATTGAGCTCCCATTGCCATACACAGTGCAAATAGCACTCGCGTCTGTTCCCAGCAAGTACAGTGTATTGGACTGAAGAGAAGCTACTGTTCTTGTCAGTTTCCTAAGCAGAGTTGAACTAGATATGCCCCGTGTGTGTAGGAAGCACAGTTCTTTTGTTCTGAGCAAGCTCAATGTTCTGGCCCTATAGGAAACACAGGAGAGTAGAAGAGTGCTGTTTTCTCAAAAGCAGAGTGTGTTTCTTGCAAGGCGAGCTAGCGTTTGTTTCCCAGTCCTAAATGGAGTTGAATCCCATGCAGTTTCTGGTCCTACGAGCAAGAGTTGTTTTCTGCTAAGAAGAGTCACTATTGCGCTCCCATTGCCATACACAGTGCAAATAGCACTCGCGTCTGTTCCCAGCAAGTACAGTGTATTGGACTGAAGAGAAGCTACTGCTCTTGTCAGTTTCCTAAGCAGAGTTGAACTAGATATGCCCCGTGTGTGTAGGAAGCACAGTTCTTTTGTTCTGAGCAAGCTCAATGTTCTGGCCCTATAGGAAACACAGGAGAGTAGAAGAGTGCTGTTTTCTCAAAAGCAGAGTGTGTTTCTTGCAAGGTGAGCTAGCGTTTGTTTCCCAGTCCTAAACGGAGTTGAATCCCATGCAGTTTCTGGTCCTACGAGCAAGAGTTGTTTTCTGCTAAGAAGAGTCACTATTGAGCTCCCATTGCCATACACAGTGCAAATAGCACTCGCGTCTGTTCCCAGCAAGTACAGTGTATTGGACTGAAGAGAAGCTACTGTTCTTGTCAGTTTCCTAAGCAGAGTTGAACTAGATATGCCCCGTGTGTGTAGGAAGCACAGTTCTTTTGTTCTGAGCAAGCTCAATGTTCTGGCCCTATAGGAACACAGGAGAGTAGAAGAGTGCTGTTTTCTCAAAAGCAGAGTGTGTTTCTTGCAAGGCGAGCTAGCGTTTGTTTCCCAGTCCTAAACGGAGTTGAATCCCATGCAGTTTCTGGTCCTACGAGCAAGAGTTGTTTTCTGCTAAGAAGAGTCACTATTGCGCTCCCATTGCCATACACAGTGCAAATAGCACTCGCGTCTGTTCCCAGCAAGTACAGTGTATTGGACTGAAGAGAAGCTACTGCTCTTGTCAGTTTCCTAAGCAGAGTTGAACTAGATATGCCCCGTGTGTGTAGGAAGCACAGTTCTTTTGTTCTGAGCAAGCTCAATGTTCTGGCCCTATAGGAAACAAAGGAGAGTAGAAGAGTGCTGTTTTCTCAAAAGCAGAGTGTGTTTCTTGCAAGGCGAGCTAGCGTTTGTTTCCCAGTCCTAAACGGAGTTGAATCCCACGCAGTTTCTGGTTCTACGAGCAAGAGTTGTTTTCTGCTAAGAAGAGTCACTATTGCGCTCCCATTGCCATACACAGTGCAAATAGCACTCGCGTCTGTTCAAAGCAAGTACAGTGTATTGGACTGAAGGGAAGCTACTGTTCTTGTCAGTTTCCTAAGCAGAGTTGAACTAGATATGCCCCGTGTGTGTAGGAAGCACAGTTCTTTTGTTCTGAGCAAGCTCACTGTTCTGGTCCTATAGGAAACACAGGAGAGTAGAAGAGTGCTGTTTTCTCAAAAGCAGAGTGTGTTTCTTGCAAGGCGAGCTAGCGTTTGTTTCCCAGTCCTAAACGGAGTTGAATCCCATGCAGTTTCTGGTCCTACGAGCAAGAGTTGTTTTCTGCTAAGAAGAGTCACTATTGCGCTCCCATTGCCATACACAGTGCAAATAGCACTCGCGTCTGTTCCCAGCAAGTACAGTGTATTGGACTGAAGAGAAGCTACTGTTCTTGTCAGTTTCCTAAGCAGAGTTGAACTAGATATGCCCCGTGTGTGTAGGAAGCACAGTTCTTTTGTTCTGAGCAAGCTCAATGTTCTGGCCCTATAGGAAACACAGGAGAGTAGAAGAGTGCTGTTTTCTCAAAAGCAGAGTGTGTTTCTTGCAAGGCGAGCTAGCGTTTGTTTCCCAGTCCTAAACGGAGTTGAATCCCATGCAGTTTCTGGTCCTACGAGCAAGAGTTGTTTTCTGCTAAGAAGAGTCACTATTGCGCTCCCATTGCCATACACAGTGCAAATAGCACTCGCGTCTGTTCCCAGCAAGTACAGTGTATTGGACTGAAGAGAAGCTACTGCTCTTGTCAGTTTCCTAAGCAGAGTTGAACTAGATATGCCCCGTGTGTGTAGGAAGCACAGTTCTTTTGTTCTGAGCAAGCTCAATGTTCTGGCCCTATAGGAAACAAAGGAGAGTAGAAGAGTGCTGTTTTCTCAAAAGCAGAGTGTGTTTCTTGCAAGGCGAGCTAGCGTTTGTTTCCCAGTCCTAAACGGAGTTGAATCCCACGCAGTTTCTGGTCCTACGAGCAAGAGTTGTTTTCTGCTAAGAAGAGTCACTATTGCGCTCCCATTGCCATACACAGTGCAAATAGCACTCGCGTCTGTTCAAAGCAAGTACAGTGTATTGGAATGAAGAGAAGCTACTGTTCTTGTCAGTTTCCTAAGCAGAGTTGAACTAGATATGCCCCGTGTGTGTAGGAAGCACAGTTCTTTTGTTCTGAGCAAGCTCACTGTTCTGGTCCTATAGGAAACACAGGAGAGTAGAAGAGTGCTGTTTTCTCAAAAGCAGAGTGTGTTTCTTGCAAGGCGAGCTAGCGTTTGTTTCCCAGTCCTAAACGGAGTTGAATCCCATGCAGTTTCTGGTCCTACGAGCAAGAGTTGTTTTCTGCTAAGAAGAGTCACTATTGCGCTCCCATTGCCATACACAGTGCAAATAGCACTCGCGTCTGTTCCCAGCAAGTACAGTGTATTGGACTGAAGAGAAGCTACTGTTCTTGTCAGTTTCCTAAGCAGAGTTGAACTAGATATGCCCCGTGTGTGTAGGAAGCACAGTTCTTCTGCTCTGAGCAAGCTCACTGTTCTGGCCCTATAGGAAACAAAGGAGAGTAGAAGAGTGCTGTTTTCTCAAAAGCAGAGTGTGTTTCTTGCAAGGCGAGCTAGCGTTTGTTTCCCAGTCCTAAACGGAGTTGAATCCCATGCAGTTTCTGGTCCTACGAGCAAGAGTTGTTTTCTGCTAAGAAGAGTCACTATTGCGCTCCCATTGCCATACACAGTGCAAATAGCACTCGCGTCTGTTCCCAGCAAGTACAGTGTATTGGAATGAAGAGAAGCTACTGTTCTTGTCAGTTTCCTAAGCAGAGTTGAACTAGATATGCCCCGTGTGTGTAGGAAGCACAGTTCTTTTGTTCTGAGCAAGCTCAATGTTCTGGCCCTATAGGAAACACAGGAGAGTAGAAGAGTGCTGTTTTCTCAAAAGCAGAGTGTGTTTCTTGCAAGGCGAGCTAGCGTTTGTTTCCCAGTCCTAAACGGAGTTGAATCCCATGCAGTTTCTGGTCCTACGAGCAAGAGTTGTTTTCTGCTAAGAAGAGTCACTATTGCGCTCCCATTGCCATACACAGTGCAAATAGCACTCGCGTCTGTTCCCAGCAAGTACAGTGTATTGGACTGAAGAGAAGCTACTGTTCTTGTCAGTTTCCTAAGCAGAGTTGAACTAGATATGCCCCGTGTGTGTAGGAAGCACAGTTCTTTTGTTCTGAGCAAGCTCAATGTTCTGGTCCTATGGGAAACACAGGAGAGTAGAAGAGTGCTGTTTTCTCAAAAGCAGAGTGTGTTTCTTGCAAGGCGAGCTAGCGTTTGTTTCCCAGTCCTAAACGGAGTTGAATCCCATGCAGTTTCTGGTCCTACGAGCAAGAGTTGTTTTCTGCTAAGAAGAGTCACTATTGCGCTCCCATTGCCATACACAGTGCAAATAGCACTCGCGTCTGTTCAAAGCAAGTACAGTGTATTGGAATGAAGAGAAGCTACTGTTCTTGTCAGTTTCCTAAGCAGAGTTGAACTAGATATGCCCCGTGTGTGTAGGAAGCACAGTTCTTTTGTTCTGAGCAAGCTCACTGTTCTGGCCCTATAGGAAACACAGGAGAGTAGAAGAGTGCTGTTTTCTCAAAAGCAGAGTGTGTTTCTTGCAAGGCGAGCTAGCGTTTGTTTCCCAGTCCTAAACGGAGTTGAATCCCATGCAGTTTCTGGTCCTACGAGCAAGAGTTGTTTTCTGCTAAGAAGAGTCACTATTGCGCTCCCATTGCCATACACAGTGCAAATAGCACTCGCGTCTGTTCCCAGCAAGTACAGTGTATTGGACTGAAGAGAAGCTACTGTTCTTGTCAGTTTCCTAAGCAGAGTTGAACTAGATATGCCCCGTGTGTGTAGGAAGCACAGTTCTTCTGTTCTGAGCAAGCTCAATGATCTGGCCCTACAGGAAACAAAGGAGAGTAGAAGAGTGCTGTTTTCTCAAAAGCAGAGTGTGTTTCTTGCAAGGCGAGCTAGCGTTTGTTTCCCAGTCCTAAACGGAGTTGAATCCCATGCAGTTTCTGGTCCTACGAGCAAGAGTTGTTTTCTGCTAAGAAGAGTCACTATTGCGCTCCCATTGCCATACACAGTGCAAATAGCACTCGCGTCTGTTCAAAGCAAGTACAGTGTATTGGAATGAAGAGAAGCTACTGTTCTTGTCAGTTTCCTAAGCAGAGTTGAACTAGATATGCCCCGTGTGTGTAGGAAGCACAGTTCTTTTGTTCTGAGCAAGCTCACTGTTCTGGCCCTATAGGAAACACAGGAGAGTAGAAGAGTGCTGTTTTCTCAAAAGCAGAGTGTGTTTCTTGCAAGGCTAGCTAGCGTTTGTTTCCCAGTCCTAAACGGAGTTGAATCCCATGCAGTTTCTGGTCCTACGAGCAAGAGTTGTTTTCTGCTAAGAAGAGTCACTATTGCGCTCCCATTGCCATACACAGTGCAAATAGCACTCGCGTCTGTTCCCAGCAAGTACAGTGTATTGGACTGAAGAGAAGCTACTGTTCTTGTCAGTTTCCTAAGCAGAGTTGAACTAGATATGCCCTGTGCGTGTAGGAAGCACAGTTCTTTTGTTCTGAGCAAGCTCACTGTTCTGGTCCTATAGGAAACACAGGAGAGTAGAAGAGTGCTGTTTTCTCAAAAGCAGAGTGTGTTTCTTGCAAGGCGAGCTAGCGTTTGTTTCCCAGTCCTAAACGGAGTTGAATCCCATGCAGTTTCTGGTCCTACGAGCAAGAGTTGTTTTCTGCTAAGAAGAGTCACTATTGCGCTCCCATTGCCATACACAGTGCAAATAGCACTCGCGTCTGTTCAAAGCAAGTACAGTGTATTGGAATGAAGAGAAGCTACTGTTCTTGTCAGTTTCCTAAGCAGAGTTGAACTAGATATGCCCCGTGTGTGTAGGAAGCACAGTTCTTTTGTTCTGAGCAAGCTCACTGTTCTGGCCCTATAGGAAACACAGGAGAGTAGAAGAGTGCTGTTTTCTCAAAAGCAGAGTGTGTTTCTTGCAAGGCGAGCTAGCGTTTGTTTCCCAGTCCTAAACGGAGTTGAATCCCATGCAGTTTCTGGTCCTACGAGCAAGAGTTGTTTTCTGCTAAGAAGAGTCACTATTGCGCTCCCATTGCCATACACAGTGCAAATAGCACTCGCGTCTGTTCCCAGCAAGTACAGTGTATTGGACTGAAGAGAAGCTACTGTTCTTGTCAGTTTCCTAAGCAGAGTTGAACTAGATATGCCCCGTGTGTAGGAAGCACAGTTCTTTTGTTCTGAGCAAGCTCACTGTTCTGGCCCTATAGGAAACACAGGAGAGTAGAAGAGTGCTGTTTTCTCAAAAGCAGAGTGTGTTTCTTGCAAGGCGAGCTAGCGTTTGTTTCCCAGTCCTAAACGGAGTTGAATCCCATGCAGTTTCTGGTCCTACGAGCAAGAGTTGTTTTCTGCTAAGAAGAGTCACTATTGCGCTCCCATTGCCATACACAGTGCAAATAGCACTCGCGTCTGTTCCCAGCAAGTACAGTGTATTGGAATGAAGAGAAGCTACTGTTCTTGTCAGTTTCCTAAGCAGAGTTGAACTAGATATGCCCCGTGTGTGTAGGAAGCACAGTTCTTTTGTTCTGAGCAAGCTCAATGTTCTGGCCCTATAGGAAACACAGGAGAGTAGAAGAGTGCTGTTTTCTCAAAAGCAGAGTGTGTTTCTTGCAAGACGAGCTAGCGTTTGTTTCCCAGTCCTAAACGGAGTTGAATCCCATGCAGTTTCTGGTCCTACGAGCAAGAGTTGTTTTCTGCTAAGAAGAGTCACTATTGCGCTCCCATTGCCATACACAGTGCAAATAGCACTCGCGTCTGTTCCCAGCAAGTACAGTGTATTGGACTGAAGAGAAGCTACTGTTCTTGTCAGTTTCCTAAGCAGAGTTGAACTAGATATGCCCCGTGTGTGTAGGAAGCACAGTTCTTTTGTTCTGAGCAAGCTCACTGTTCTGGCCCTATAGGAAACACAGGAGAGTAGAAGAGTGCTGTTTTCTCAAAAGCAGAGTGTGTTTCTTGCAAGGCGAGCTAGCGTTTGTTTCCCAGTCCTAAACGGAGTTGAATCCCATGCAGTTTCTGGTCCTACGAGCAAGAGTTGTTTTCTGCTAAGAAGAGTCACTATTGTGCTCCCATTGCCATACACAGTGCAAATAGCACTCGCGTCTGTTCCCAGCAAGTACAGTGTATTGGACTGAAGAGAAGCTACTGTTCTTGTCAGTTTCCTAAGCAGAGTTGAACTAGATATGCCCCGTGTGTGTAGGAAGCACAGTTCTTTTGTTCTGAGTAAGCTCAATGTTCTGGCCCTACAGGAAACACAGGAGAGTAGAAGAGTGCTGTTTTCTCAAAAGCAGAGTGTGTTTCTTGCAAGGCGAGCTAGCGTTTGTTTCCCAGTCCTAAACGGAGTTGAATCCCATGCAGTTTCTGGTCCTACGAGCAAGAGTTGTTTTCTGCTAAGAAGAGTCACTATTGCGCTCCCATTGCCATACACAGTGCAAATAGCACTCGCGTCTGTTCAAAGCAAGTACAGTGTATAGAATGAAGAGAAGCTACTGTTCTTGTCAGTTTCCTAAGCAGAGTTGAACTAGATATGCCCCGTGTGTGTAGGAAGCACAGTTCTTTTGTTCTGAGCAAGCTCACTGTTCTGGCCCTATAGGAAACACAGGAGATTAGAAGAGTGCTGTTTTCTCAAAAGCAGAGTGTGTTTCTTGCAAGGCGAGCTAGCGTTTGTTTCCCAGTCCTAAACGGAGTTGAATCCCATGCAGTTTCTGGTCCTACGAGCAAGAGTTGTTTTCTGCTAAGAAGAGTCACTATTGCGCTCCCATTGCCATACACAGTGCAAATAGCACTCGCGTCTGTTCCCAGCAAGTACAGTGTATTGGACTGAAGAGAAGCTACTGTTCTGGTCAGTTTCCTAAGCAGAGTTGAACTAGATATGCCCCGTGTGTGTAGGAAGCACAGATCTTTTGTTCTGAGTAAGCTCAATGTTGTGGCCCTATAGGAAACACAGGAGAGTAGAAGAGTGCTGTTTTCTCAAAAGCAGAGTGTGTTTCTTGCAAGGCGAGCTAGCGTTTGTTTCCCAGTCCTAAACGGAGTTGAATCCCATGCAGTTTCTGGTCCTACGAGCAAGAGTTGTTTTCTGCTAAGAAGATTCACTATTGCGCTCCCATTGCCATACACAGGCAAATAGCACTGGCGTCTGTTCAAAGCAAGTACAGTGTATTGGAATGAAGAGAAGCTACTGTTCTTGTCAGTTTCCTAAGCAGAGTTGAACTAGATATGCCCCGTGTGTGTAGGAAGCACAGTTTTTTTGTTCTGAGCAAGCTCAATGTTCTGGCCCTATAGGAAACACAGGAGAGTAGAAGAGTGCTGTTTTCTCAAAAGCAGAGTGTGTTTCTCGTAAGGCGAGCTAGCGTTTGTTTCCCAGTCCTAAATTGAGTTGAATCCCATGCAGTTTCTGGTCCTACGAGCAAGAGTTGTTTTCTGCTAAGAAGAGTCACTATTGCGCTCCCATTGCCATACACAGTGCAAATAGCACTCGCGTCTGTTCCCAGCAAATACAGTGTATTGGACTGAAGAGAAGCTACTGTTCTTGTCAGTTTCCTAAGCAGAGTTGAACTAGATATGCCCCGTGTGTGTAGGAAGCACAGTTCTTTTGTTCTGAGCAAGCTCAATGTTCTGGCCCTATAGGAAACACAGGAGAGTAGAAGAGTGCTGTTTTCTCAAAAGCAGAGTGTGTTTCTTGCAAGGCGAGCTAGCGTTTGTTTCCCAGTCCTAAACGGAGTTGAATCCCATGCAGTTTCTGGTCCTACGAGCAAGAGTTGTTTTCTGCTAAGAAGAGTCACTATTGCGCTCCCATTGCCATACACAGTGCAAATAGCACTCGCGTCTGTTCCCAGCAAGTACAGTGTATTGGACTGAAGAGAAGCTACTGCTCTTGTCAGTTTCCTAAGCAGAGTTGAACTAGATATGCCCCGTGTGTGTAGGAAGCACAGTTCTTCTGTTCTGAGCAAGCTCAATGTTCTGGCCCTATAGGAAACAAAGGAGAGTAGAAGAGTGCTGTTTTCTCAAAAGCAGAGTGTGTTTCTTGCAAGGCGAGCTAGCGTTTGTTTCCCAGTCCTAAACGGAGTTGAATCCCACGCAGTTTCTGGTCCTACGAGCAAGAGTTGTTTTCTGCTAAGAAGAGTCACTATTGCGCTCCCATTGCCATACACAGTGCAAATAGCACTCGCGTCTGTTCAAAGCAAGTACAGTGTATTGGACTGAAGAGAAGCTACTGTTCTTGTCAGTTTCCTAAGCAGAGTTGAACTAGATATGCCCCGTGTGTGTAGGAAGCACAGTTCTTTTGTTCTGAGCAAGCTCACTGTTCTGGCCCTATAGGAAACACAGGAGAGTAGAAGAGTGCTGTTTTCTCAAAAGCAGAGTGTGTTTCTTGCAAGGCGAGCTAGCGTTTGTTTCCCAGTCCTAAACGGAGTTGAATCCCATGCAGTTTCTGGTCCTACGAGCAAGAGTTGTTTTCTGCTAAGAAGAGTCACTATTGCGCTCCCATTGCCATACACAGTGCAAATAGCACTCGCGTCTGTTCCCAGCAAGTACAGTGTATTGGACTGAAGAGAAGCCACTGTTCTTGTCAGTTTCCTAAGCAGAGGTGAACTAGATATGCCCCGTGTGTGTAGGAAGCACAGTTCTTTTGTTCTGAGCAAGCTCACTGTTCTGGTCCTATAGGAAACACAGGAGAGTAGAAGAGTGCTGTTTTCTCAAAAGCAGAGTGTGTTGCTTGCAAGGCGAGCTAGCGTTTGTTTCCCAGTCCTAAACGGAGTTGAATCCCATGCAGTTTCTGGTCCTACGAGCAAGAGTTGTTTTCTGCTAAGAAGAGTCACTATTGCGCTCCCATTGCCATACACAGTGCAAATAGCACTCGCGTCTGTTCCCAGCAAGTACAGTGTATTGGACTGAAGAGAAGCTACTGTTCTTGTCAGTTTCTTAAGCAGAGTTGAACTAGATATGCCCCGTGTGTGTAGGAAGCACAGTTCTTTTGTTCTGAGCAAGCTCACTGTTCTGGTCCTATAGGAAACACAGGAGAGTAGAAGAGTGCTGTTTTCTCAAAAGCAGAGTGTGTTTCTTGCAAGGCGAGCTAGCGTTTGTTTCCCAGTCCTAAACGGAGTTGAATCCCATGCAGTTTCTGGTCCTGGGAGCAAGAGTTGTTTTCTGCTAAGAAGAGTCGCTATTGCGCTCCCATTGCCATACACAGTGCAAATAGCACTGGCGTCTGTTCCCAGCAAGTACAGTGTATTGGACTGAAGAGAAGCTACTGTTCTTGTCAGTTTCCTAAGCAGAGTTGAACTAGATATGCCCCGTGTGTGTAGGAAGCACAGTTCTTTTGTTCTGAGCAAGCTCAATGTTCTGGCCCTATAGGAAACACAGGAGAGTAGAAGAGTGCTGTTTTCTCAAAAGCAGAGTGTGTTTCTTGCAAGGCGAGCTAGCGTTTGTTTCCCAGTCCTAAACGGAGTTGAATCCCATGCAGTTTCTGGTCCTACGAGCAAGAGTTGTTTTCTGCTAAGAAGATTCACTATTGCGCTCCCATTGCCATACACAGGCAAATAGCACTGGCGTCTGTTCAAAGCAAGTACAGTGTATTGGAATGAAGAGAAGCTACTGTTCTTGTCAGTTTCCTAAGCAGAGTTGAACTAGATATGCCCCGTGTGTGTAGGAAGCACAGTTTTTTTGTTCTGAGCAAGCTCAATGTTCTGGCCCTATAGGAAACACAGGAGAGTAGAAGAGTGCTGTTTTCTCAAAAGCAGAGTGTGTTTCTCGTAAGGCGAGCTAGCGTTTGTTTCCCAGTCCTAAATTGAGTTGAATCCCATGCAGTTTCTGGTCCTACGAGCAAGAGTTGTTTTCTGCTAAGAAGAGTCACTATTGCGCTCCCATTGCCATACACAGTGCAAATAGCACTCGCGTCTGTTCCCAGCAAATACAGTGTATTGGACTGAAGAGAAGCTACTGTTCTTGTCAGTTTCCTAAGCAGAGTTGAACTAGATATGCCCCGTGTGTGTAGGAAGCACAGTTCTTTTGTTCTGAGCAAGCTCAATGTTCTGGCCCTATAGGAAACACAGGAGAGTAGAAGAGTGCTGTTTTCTCAAAAGCAGAGTGTGTTTCTTGCAAGGCGAGCTAGCGTTTGTTTCCCAGTCCTAAACGGAGTTGAATCCCATGCAGTTTCTGGTCCTACGAGCAAGAGTTGTTTTCTGCTAAGAAGAGTCACTATTGCGCTCCCATTGCCATACACAGTGCAAATAGCACTCGCGTCTGTTCCCAGCAAGTACAGTGTATTGGACTGAAGAGAAGCTACTGCTCTTGTCAGTTTCCTAAGCAGAGTTGAACTAGATATGCCCCGTGTGTGTAGGAAGCACAGTTCTTCTGTTCTGAGCAAGCTCAATGTTCTGGCCCTATAGGAAACAAAGGAGAGTAGAAGAGTGCTGTTTTCTCAAAAGCAGAGTGTGTTTCTTGCAAGGCGAGCTAGCGTTTGTTTCCCAGTCCTAAACGGAGTTGAATCCCACGCAGTTTCTGGTCCTACGAGCAAGAGTTGTTTTCTGCTAAGAAGAGTCACTATTGCGCTCCCATTGCCATACACAGTGCAAATAGCACTCGCGTCTGTTCAAAGCAAGTACAGTGTATTGGACTGAAGAGAAGCTACTGTTCTTGTCAGTTTCCTAAGCAGAGTTGAACTAGATATGCCCCGTGTGTGTAGGAAGCACAGTTCTTTTGTTCTGAGCAAGCTCACTGTTCTGGCCCTATAGGAAACACAGGAGAGTAGAAGAGTGCTGTTTTCTCAAAAGCAGAGTGTGTTTCTTGCAAGGCGAGCTAGCGTTTGTTTCCCAGTCCTAAACGGAGTTGAATCCCATGCAGTTTCTGGTCCTACGAGCAAGAGTTGTTTTCTGCTAAGAAGAGTCACTATTGCGCTCCCATTGCCATACACAGTGCAAATAGCACTCGCGTCTGTTCCCAGCAAGTACAGTGTATTGGACTGAAGAGAAGCCACTGTTCTTGTCAGTTTCCTAAGCAGAGTTGAACTAGATATGCCCCGTGTGTGTAGGAAGCACAGTTCTTTTGTTCTGAGCAAGCTCACTGTTCTGGTCCTATAGGAAACACAGGAGAGTAGAAGAGTGCTGTTTTCTCAAAAGCAGAGTGTGTTGCTTGCAAGGCGAGCTAGCGTTTGTTTCCCAGTCCTAAACGGAGTTGAATCCCATGCAGTTTCTGGTCCTACGAGCAAGAGTTGTTTTCTGCTAAGAAGAGTCACTATTGCGCTCCCATTGCCATACACAGTGCAAATAGCACTCGCGTCTGTTCCCAGCAAGTACAGTGTATTGGACTGAAGAGAAGCTACTGTTCTTGTCAGTTTCTTAAGCAGAGTTGAACTAGATATGCCCCGTGTGTGTAGGAAGCACAGTTCTTTTGTTCTGAGCAAGCTCACTGTTCTGGTCCTATAGGAAACACAGGAGAGTAGAAGAGTGCTGTTTTCTCAAAAGCAGAGTGTGTTTCTTGCAAGGCGAGCTAGCGTTTGTTTCCCAGTCCTAAACGGAGTTGAATCCCATGCAGTTTCTGGTCCTGGGAGCAAGAGTTGTTTTCTGCTAAGAAGAGTCGCTATTGCGCTCCCATTGCCATACACAGTGCAAATAGCACTGGCGTCTGTTCCCAGCAAGTACAGTGTATTGGACTGAAGAGAAGCTACTGTTCTTGTCAGTTTCCTAAGCAGAGTTGAACTAGATATGCCCCGTGTGTGTAGGAAGCACAGTTCTTTTGTTCTGAGCAAGCTCAATGTTCTGGCCCTATAGGAAACACAGGAGAGTAGAAGAGTGCTGTTTTCTCAAAAGCAGAGTGTGTTTCTTGCAAGGCGAGCTAGCGTTTGTTTCCCAGTCCTAAACGGAGTTGAATCCCATGCAGTTTCTGGTCCTACGAGCAAGAGTTGTTTTCTGCTAAGAAGAGTCACTATTGCGCTCCCATTGCCATACACAGTGCAAATAGCACTCGCGTCTGTTCACAGCAAGTACAGTGTATTGGACTGAAGAGAAGCTACTGTTCTTGTCAGTTTCCTAAGCAGAGTTGAACTAGATATGCCCCGTGTGTGTAGGAAGCACAGTTCTTTTGTTCTGAGCAAACTCACTGTTCTGGTCCTATAGGAAACACAGGAGAGTAGAAGAGTGCTGTTTTCTCAAAAGCAGAGTGTGTTTCTTGCAAGGCGAGCTAGCGTTTGTTTCCCAGTCCTAAACGGAGTTGAATCCCATGCAGTTTCTGGTCCTGGGAGCAAGAGTTGTTTTCTGCTAAGAAGAGTCACTATTGCGCTCCCATTGCCATACACAGTGCAAATAGCACTGGCGTCTGTTCCCAGCAAGTACAGTGTATTGGACTGAAGAGAAGCTACTGTTCTTGTCAGTTTCCTAAGCAGAGTTGAACTAGATATGCCCCGTGTGTGTAGGAAGCACAGTTCTTTTGTTCTGAGCAAGCTCACTGTTCTGGCCCTATAGGAAACACAGGAGAGTAGAAGAGTGCTGTTTTCTCAAAAGCAGAGTGTGTTTCTTGCAAGGCGAGCTAGCGTTTGTTTCCCAGTCCTAAACGGAGTTGAATCCCATGCAGTTTCTGGTCCTACGAGCAAGAGTTGTTTTCTGCTAAGAAGAGTCACTATTGCGCTCCCATTGCCATACACAGTGCAAATAGCACTCGCGTCTGTTCCCAGCAAGTACAGTGTATTGGACTGAAGAGAAGCTACTGTTCTTGTCAGTTTCCTAAGCAGAGTTGAACTAGATATGCCCCGTGTGTGTAGGAAGCACAGTTCTTTTGTTCTGAGCAAGCTCACTGTTCTGGTCCTATAGGAAACACAGGAGAGTAGAAGAGTGCTGTTTTCTCAAAAGCAGAGTGTGTTTCTTGCAAGGCGAGCTAGCGTTTGTTTCCCAGTCCTAAACGGAGTTGAATCCCATGCAGTTTCTGGTCCTACGAGCAAGAGTTGTTTTCTGCTAAGAAGAGTCACTATTGCGCTCCCATTGCCATACACAGTGCAAATAGCACTCGCGTCTGTTCCCAGCAAGTACAGTGTATTGGACTGAAGAGAAGCTACTGTTCTTGTCAGTTTCCTAAGCAGAGTTGAACTAGATATGCCCCGTGTGTGTAGGAAGCACAGTTCTTTTGTTCTGAGCAAGCTCAATGTTCTGGCCCTATAGGAAACACAGGAGAGTAGAAGAGTGCTGTTTTCTCAAAAGCAGAGTGTGTTTCTTGCAAGGCGAGCTAGCGTTTGTTTCCCAGTCCTAAACGGAGTTGAATCCCATGCAGTTTCTGGTCCTACGAGCAAGAGTTGTTTTCTGCTAAGAAGAGTCACTATTGCGCTCCCATTGCCATACACAGTGCAAATAGCACTCGCGTCTGTTCAAAGCAAGTACAGTGTATTGGAATGAAGAGAAGCTACTGTTCTTGTCAGTTTCCTAAGCAGAGTTGAACTAGATATGCCCCGTGTGTGTAGGAAGCACAGTTCTTTTGTTCTGAGCAAGCTCACTGTTCTGGCCCTATAGGAAACACAGGAGAGTAGAAGAGTGCTGTTTTCTCAAAAGCAGAGTGTGTTTCTTGCAAGGCGAGCTAGCGTTTGTTTCCCAGTCCTAAACGGAGTTGAATCCCATGCAGTTTCTGGTCCTACGAGCAAGAGTTGTTTTCTGCTAAGAAGAGTCACTATTGCGCTCCCATTGCCATACACAGTGCAAATAGCACTCGCGTCTGTTCAAAGCAAGTACAGTGTATTGGAATGAAGAGAAGCTACTGTTCTTGTCAGTTTCCTAAGCAGAGTTGAACTAGATATGCCCCGTGTGTGTAGGAAGCACAGTTCTTTTGTTCTGAGCAAGCTCACTGTTCTGGCCCTATAGGAAACACAGGAGAGTAGAAGAGTGCTGTTTTCTCAAAAGCAGAGTGTGTTTCTTGCAAGGCGAGCTAGCGTTTGTTTCCCAGTCCTAAACGGAGTTGAATCCCATGCAGTTTCTGGTCCTACGACCAAGAGTTGTTTTCTGCTAAGAAGAGTCACTATTGCGCTCCCATTGCCATACACAGTGCAAATAGCACTCGCGTCTGTTCCCAGCAAGTACAGTGTATTGGACTGAAGAGAAGCTACTGTTCTTGTCAGTTTCCTAAGCAGAGTTGAACTAGATATGCCCCGTGTGTAGGAAGCACAGTTCTTTTGTTCTGAGCAAGCTCACTGTTCTGGCCCTATAGGAAACACAGGAGAGTAGAAGAGTGCTGTTTTCTCAAAAGCAGAGTGTGTTTCTTGCAAGGCGAGCTAGCGTTTGTTTCCCAGTCCTAAACGGAGTTGAATCCCATGCAGTTTCTGGTCCTACGAGCAAGAGTTGTTTTCTGCTAAGAAGAGTCACTATTGCGCTCCCATTGCCATACACAGTGCAAATAGCACTCGCGTCTGTTCCCAGCAAGTACAGTGTATTGGAATGAAGAGAAGCTACTGTTCTTGTCAGTTTCCTAAGCAGAGTTGAACTAGATATGCCCCGTGTGTGTAGGAAGCACAGTTCTTTTGTTCTGAGCAAGCTCAATGTTCTGGCCCTATAGGAAACACAGGAGAGTAGAAGAGTGCTGTTTTCTCAAAAGCAGAGTGTGTTTCTTGCAAGGCGAGCTAGCGTTTGTTTCCCAGTCCTAAACGGAGTTGAATCCCATGCAGTTTCTGGTCCTACGAGCAAGAGTTGTTTTCTGCTAAGAAGAGTCACTATTGTGCTCCCATTGCCATACACAGTGCAAATAGCACTCGCGTCTGTTCCCAGCAAGTACAGTGTATTGGACTGAAGAGAAGCTACTGTTCTTGTCAGTTTCCTAAGCAGAGTTGAACTAGATATGCCCCGTGTGTGTAGGAAGCACAGTTCTTTTGTTCTGAGTAAGCTCAATGTTCTGGCCCTACAGGAAACACAGGAGAGTAGAAGAGTGCTGTTTTCTCAAAAGCAGA
>NW_026738039.1:0-26927 GCF_949786415.1 Peromyscus eremicus
GAAACACACTCTGCTTTTGAGAAAACAGCACTCTTCTACTCTCCTGTGTTTCCTATAGGGCCAGAACAGTGAGCTTGCTCAGAACAAAAGAACTGTGCTTCCTACACACACGGGGCATATCTAGTTCAACTCTGCTTAGGAAACTGACAAGAACAGTAGCTTCTCTTCAGTCCAATACACTGTACTTGCTGGGAACAGACGCGAGTGCTATTTGCACTGTGTATGGCAATGGGAGCGCAATAGTGACTCTTCTTAGCAGAAAACAACTCTTGCTCGTAGGACCAGAAACTGCATGGGATTCAACTCCGTTTAGGACTGGGAAACAAACGCTAGCTCGCCTTGCAAGAAACACACTCTGCTTTTGAGAAAACAGCACTCTTCTACTCTCCTGTGTTTCCTATAGGGCCAGAACAGTGAGCTTGCTCAGAACAAAAGAACTGTGCTTCCTACACACACGGGGCATATCTAGTTCAACTCTGCTTAGGAAACTGACAACAACAGTAGCTTCTCTTCAGTCCAATACACTGTACTTGCTGGGAACAGACGCGAGTGCTATTTGCACTGTGTATGGCAATGGAGCGCAATAGTGACTCTTCTTAGCAGAAAACAACTCTTGCTCGTAGGACCAGAAACTGCATGGGATTCAACTCCGTTTAGGACTGGGAAACAAACGCTAGCTCGCCTTGCAAGAAACACACTCTGCTTTTGAGAAAACAGCACTCTTCTACTCTCCTGTGTTTCCTATAGGGCCAGAACAGTGAGCTTGCTCAGAACAAAAGATCTGTGCTTCCTACACACACGGGGCATATCTAGTTCAACTCTGCTTAGGAAACTGACAAGAACAGTAGCTTCTCTTCAGTCCAATACACTGTACTTGCTGGGAACAGACGCGAGTGCTATTTGCACTGTGTATGGCAATGGGAGCGCAATAGTGACTCTTCTTAGCAGAAAACAACTCTTGCTCGTAGGACCAGAAACTGCATGGGATTCAACTCCGTTTAGGACTGGGAAACAAACGCTAGCTCGCCTTGCAAGAAACACACTCTGCTTTTGAGAAAACAGCACTCTTCTACTCTCCTGTGTTTCCTATAGGGCCAGAACAGTGAGCTTGCTCAGAACAAAAGAACTGTGCTTCCTACACACACGGGGCATATCTAGTTCAACTCTGCTTAGGAAACTGACCAGAACAGTAGCTTCTCTTCAGTCCAATACACTGTACTTGCTGGGAACAGACGCGAGTGCTATTTGCACTGTGTATGGCAATGGGAGCGCAATAGTGACTCTTCTTAGCAGAAAACAACTCTTGCTCGTAGGAGCAGAAACTGCATGGGATTCAACTCCGTTTAGGACTGGGAAACAAACGCTAGCTCGCCTTGCAAGAAACACACTCTGCTTTTGAGAAAACAGCACTCTTCTACTCTCCTGTGTTTCCTATAGGGCCAGAACAGTGAGCTTGCTCAGAACAAAAGAACTGTGCTTCCTACACACACGGGGCATATCTAGTTCAACTCTGCTTAGGAAACTGACAAGAACAGTAGCTTCTCTTCAGTCCAATACACTGTACTTGCTGGGAACAGACGCGAGTGCTATTTGCACTGTGTATGGCAATGGGAGCGCAATAGTGACTCTTCTTAGCAGAAAACAACTCTTGCTCGTAGGACCAGAAACTGCATGGGATTCAACTCCGTTTAGGACTGGGAAACAAACGCTAGCTCGCCTTGCAAGAAACACACTCTGCTTTTGAGAAAACAGCACTCTTCTACTCTCCTGTGTTTCCTATAGGGCCAGAACAGTGAGCTTGCTCAGAACAAAAGAACTGTGCTTCCTACACACACGGGGCATATCTAGTTCAACTCTGCTTAGGAAACTGACAAGAACAGTAGCTTCTCTTCAGTCCAATACACTGTACTTGCTGGGAACAGACGCGAGTGCTATTTGCACTGTGTATGGCAATGGGAGCACAATAGTGACTCTTCTTAGCAGAAAACAACTCTTGCTCGTAGGACCAGAAACTGCATGGGATTCAACTCCGTTTAGGACTGGGAAACAAACGCTAGCTCGCCTTGCAAGAAACACACTCTGCTTTTGAGAAAACAGCACTCTTCTACTCTCCTGTGTTTCCTATAGGGCCAGAACAGTGAGCTTGCTCAGAACAAAAGATCTGTGCTTCCTACACACACGGGGCATATCTAGTTCAACTCTGCTTAGGAAACTGACAAGAACAGTAGCTTCTCTTCAGTCCAATACACTGTACTTGCTGGGAACAGACGCGAGTGCTATTTGCACTGTGTATGGCAATGGGAGCGCAATAGTGACTCTTCTTAGCAGAAAACAACTCTTGCTCGTAGGACCAGAAACTGCATGGGATTCAACTCCGTTTAGGACTGGGAAACAAACCCTAGCTCGCCTTGCAAGAAACACACTCTGCTTTTGAGAAAACAGCACTCTTCTACTCTCCTGTGTTTCCTATAGGGCCAGAACAGTGAGCTTGCTCAGAACAAAAGAACTGTGCTTCCTACACACACGGGGCATATCTAGTTCAACTCTGCTTAGGAAACTGACAAGAACAGTAGCTTCTCTTCAGTCCAATACACTGTACTTGCTGGGAACAGACGCGAGTGCTATTTGCACTGTGTATGGCAATGGGAGCGCAATAGTGACTCTTCTTAGCAGAAAACAACTCTTGCTCGTAGGACCAGAAACTACATGGGATTCAACTCCGTTTAGGACTGGGAAACAAACGCTAGCTCGTCTTGCAAGAAACACACTCTGCTTTTGAGAAAACAGCACTCTTCTACTCTCCTGTGTTTCCTATAGGGCCAGAACAGTGAGCTTGCTCAGAACAAAAGAACTGTGCTTCCTACACACACGAGGCATATCTGTTTCAACTCCGCTTAGGAAACTGACCAGAACAGTAGCTTCTCTTCAGTCCAATACACTGTACTCGCTGGGAACAGACGCGAGTGCTATTTGCACTGTGTATGGCAATGGGAGCGCAATAGTGACTCTTCTTAGCAGAAAACAACTCTTGCTCGTAGGAGCAGAAACTGCATGGGATTCAACTCCGTTTAGGACTGGGAAACAAACGCTAGCTCGCCTTGCAAGAAACACACTCTGCTTTTGAGAAAACAGCACTCTTCTACTCTCCTGTGTTTCCTATAGGGCCAGAACAGTGAGCTTGCTCAGAACAAAAGAACTGTGCTTCCTACACACACGGGGCATATCTAGTTCAACTCTGCTTAGGAAACTGACCAGAACAGTAGCTTCTCTTCAGTCCAATACAGTGTACTTGTTGGGAACAGACGCGAGTGCTATTTGCACTGTGTATGGCAATGGGAGCGCAATAGTGACTCTTCTTAGCAGAAAACAACTCTTGCTCGTAGGACCAGAAACTGCATGGGATTCAACTCCGTTTAGGACTGGGAAACAAACGCTAGCTTGCCTTGCAAGAAACACACTCTGCTTTTGAGAAAACAGCACTCTTCTACTCTCCTGTGTTTCCTATAGGTCCAGAACAGTGAGCTTGCTCAGAACAAAAGAACTGTGCTTCCTACACACACGGGGCATATCTAGTTCAACTCTGCTTAGGAAACTGACCAGAACAGTAGCTTCTCTTCAGTCCAATACACTGTACTTGCTGGGAACAGACGCGAGTGCTATTTGCACTGTGTATGGCAATGGGAGCGCAATAGTGACTCTTCTTAGCAGAAAACAACTCTTGCTCGTAGGAGCAGAAACTGCATGGGATTCTACTCCGTTTAGGACTGGGAAACAAACGCTAGCTCGCCTTGCAAGAAACACACTCTGCTTTTGAGAAAACAGCACTCTTCTACTCTCCTGTGTTTCCTATAGGGCCAGAACAGTGAGCTTGCTCAGAACAAAAGAACTGTGCTTCCTACACACACGGGGCATATCTAGTTCAACTCTGCTTAGGAAACTGACAAGAACAGTAGCTTCTCTTCAGTCCAATACACTGTACTTGCTGGGAACAGACGCGAGTGCTATTTGCACTGTGTATGGCAATGGGAGCACAATAGTGGCTCTTCTTAGCAGAAAACAACTCTTGCTCGTAGGACCAGAATCTGCATGGGATTCAACTCCATTTAGGACTGGGAAACAAACGCTAGCTCGCCTTGCAAGAAACACACTCTGCTTTTGAGAAAACAGCACTCTTCTACTCTCCTGTGTTTCCTATAGGGCCAGAACAGTGAGCTTGCTCAGAACAAAAGAACTGTGCTTCCTACACACACGGGGCATATCTAGTTCAACTCTGCTTAGGAAACTGACAAGAACAGTAGCTTCTCTTCAGTCCAATACACTGTACTTGCTGGGAACAGACGCGAGTGCTATTTGCACTGTGTATGGCAATGGGAGCGCAATAGTGACTCTTCTTAGCAGAAAACAACTCTTGCTCGTAGGAGCAGAAACTGCATGGGATTCAACTCCGTTTAGGACTGGGAAACAAACGCTAGCTCGCCTTGCAAGAAACACACTCTGCTTTTGAGAAAACAGCACTCTTCTACTCTCCTGTGTTTCCTATAGGGCCAGAACAGTGAGCTTGCTCAGAACAAAAGAACTGTGCTTCCTACACACACGGGGCATATCTAGTTCAACTCTGCTTAGGAAACTGACCAGAACAGTAGCTTCTCTTCAGTCCAATACACTGTACTTGCTGGGAACAGACGCGAGTGCTATTTGCACTGTGTATGGCAATGGGAGCGCAATAGTGACTCTTCTTAGCAGAAAACAACTCTTGCTCGTAGGACCAGAAACTGCATGGGATTCAACTCCGTTTAGGACTGGGAAACAAACGCTAGCTCGCCTTGCAAGAAACACACTCTGCTTTTGAGAAAACAGCACTCTTCTACTCTCCTGTGTTTCCTATAGGGCCAGAACAGTGAGCTTGCTCAGAACAAAAGAACTGTGCTTCCTACACACACGGGGCATATCTAGTTCAACTCTGCTTAGGAAACTGACCAGAACAGTAGCTTCTCTTCAGTCCAATACCCTGTACTTGCTGGGAACAGACACGAGTGCGATTTGCACTGTGTATGGCAATGGGAGCGCAAGAGTGACTCTTCTTAGCAGAAAACAACTCTTGCTAGTAGGAGCAGAAACTGCATGGGATTCAACTCCGTTTAGGACTGGGAAACAAACGCTAGCTCGCCTTGCAAGAAACACACTCTGCTTTTGAGAAAACAGCACTCTTCTACTCTCCTGTGTTTCCTATAGGGCCAGAACAGTGAGCTTGCTCAGAACAAAAGAACTGTGCTTCCTACACACACGGGGCATATCTAGTTCAACTCTGCTTAGGAAACTGACAAGAACAGTAGCTTCTCTTCAGTCCAATACACTGTACTTGCTGGGAACAGACGCGAGTGCTATTTGCACTGTGTATGGCAATGGGAGCGCAATAGTGACTCTTCTTAGCAGAAAACAACTCTTGCTCGTAGGAGCAGAAACTGCATGGGATTCAACTCCGTTTAGGACTGGGAAACAAATGCTAGCTCGCCTTGCAAGAAACACACTCTGCTTTTGAGAAAACAGCACTCTTCTACTCTCCTGTGTTTCCTATAGGGCCAGAACAGTGAGCTTGCTCAGAACAAAAGAACTGTGCTTCCTACACACACGGGGCATATCTAGTTCAACTCTGCTTAGGAAACTGACCAGAACAGTAGCTTCTCTTCAGTCCAATACCCTGTACTTGCTGGGAACAGACACGAGTGCGATTTGCACTGTGTATGGCAATGGGAGCGCAATAGTGACTCTTCTTAGCAGAAAACAACTCTTGCTCGTAGGAGCAGAAACTGCATGGGATTCAACTCCGTTTAGGACTGGGAAACAAACCCTAGCTCGCCTTGCAAGAAACACAGTCTGCTTTTGAGAAAACAGCACTCTTCTACTCTCCTGTGTTTCCTATAGGGCCAGAACAGTGAGCTTGCTCAGAACAAAAGAACTGTGCTTCCTACAAACAAGGGGCATATCTAATTCAACTCTGCTTAGGAAACTGACCAGAACAGTAGCTTCTCTTCAGTCCAATACACTGTACTTGCTGGGAACAGACGCGAGTGCTATTTGCACTGTGTATGTCAAAGGGAGCGCAATAGTGACTCTTCTTAGCAGAAAACAACTCTTGCTTGTAGGACCAGAAACTGCATGGGATTCAACTCCGTTTAGGACTGGGAAACAAACGCTAGCTCGCCTTGCAAGAAACACACTCTGCTTTTGAGAAAACAGCACTCTTCTACTCTCCTGTGTTTCCTGTAGGGCCAGAACAGTGAGCTTGCTCAGAACAAAAGAACTGTGCTTCCTACACACACGAGGCATATCTGTTTCAACTCCGCTTAGGAAACTGACAAGAACAGTAGCTTCTCTTCAGTCCAATACACTGTACTTGCTGGGAACAGACGCGAGTGCTATTTGCACTGTGTATGGCAATGGGAGCGCAATAGTGACTCTTCTTAGCAGAAAACAACTCTTGCTCGTAGGAGCAGAAACTGCATGGGATTCAACTCCGTTTAGGACTGGGAAACAAACGCTAGCTCGCCTTGCAAGAAACACACTCTGCTTTTGAGAAAACAGCACTCTTCTACTCTCCTGTGTTTCCTATAGGGCCAGAACAGTGAGCTTGCTCAGAACAAAAGAACTGTGCTTCCTACACACACGGGGCATATCTAGTTCAACTCTGCTTAGGAAACTGACCAGAACAGTAGCTTCTCTTCAGTCCAATACACTGTACTTGTTGGGAACAGACGCGAGTGCTATTTGCACTGTGTATGGCAATGGGAGCGCAATAGTGACTCTTCTTAGCAGAAAACAACTCTTGCTCGTAGGACCAGAAACTGCATGGGATTCAACTCCGTTTAGGACTGGGAAACAAACGCTAGCTTGCCTTGCAAGAAACACACTCTGCTTTTGAGAAAACAGCACTCTTCTACTCTCCTGTGTTTCCTATAGGGCCAGAACAGTGAGCTTGCTCAGAACAAAAGAACTGTGCTTCCTACACACACGGGGCATATCTAGTTCAATTCTGCTTAGGAAACTGACAAGAGCAGTAGCTTCTCTTCAGTCCAATACACTGTACTTGTTGGGAACAGACGCGAGTGCTATTTGCACTGTATATGGCAATGGGAGCGCAATAGTGACTCTTCTTAGCAGAAAACAACTCTTGCTCGTAGGACCAGAAACTGCATGGGATTCAACTCCATTTAGGACTGGGAAACAAACGCTAGCTCGCCTTGCAAGAAACACACTCTGCTTTTGAGAAAACAGCACTCTTCTACTCTCCTGTGTTTCCTATAGGGCCAGAACAGTGAGCTTGCTCAGAACAAAAGAACTGTGCTTCCTACACACACGGGGCATATCTAGTTCAACTCTGCTTAGGAAACTGACAAGAACAGTAGCTTCTCTTCAGTCCAATACACTGTACTTGCTGGGAACAGACGCCAGTGCTATTTGCACTGTGTATGGCAATGGGAGCACAATAGTGGCTCTTCTTATCAGAAAACAACTCTTGCTCGTAGGACCAGAATCTGCATGGGATTCAACTCCGTTTAGGACTGGGAAACAAACGCTAGCTCGCCTTGCAAGAAACACACTCTGCTTTTGAGAAAACAGCACTCTTCTACTCTCCTGTGTTTCCTATAGGGCCAGAACAGTGAGCTTGCTCAGAACAAAAGAACTGTGCTTCCTACACACACGGGGCATATCTAGTTCAACTCTGCTTAGGAAACTGACCAGAACAGTAGCTTCTCTTCAGTCCAATACACTGTACTTGCTGGGAACAGACGCGAGTGCTATTTGCACTGTGTATGGCAATGGGAGCACAATAGTGGCTCTTCTTAGCAGAAAACAACTCTTGCTCGTAGGACCAGATTCTGCATGGGATTCAACTCAGTTTAGGACTGGGAAACAAACGCTAGCTCGCCTTGCAAGAAACACACTCTGCTTTTGAGAAAACAGCACTCTTCTACTCTCCTGTGTTTCCTATATGGCCAGAACAGTGAGCTTGCTCAGAACAAAAGAACTGTGCTTCCTACACACACGGGGCATATCTAGTTCAACTCTGCTTAGGAAACTGACCAGAACAGTAGCTTCTCTTCAGTCCAATACACTGTACTTGCTGGGAACAGACGCGAGTGCTATTTGCACTGTGTATGGCAATGGGAGCGCAATAGTGACTCTTCTTAGCAGAAAACAACTCTTGCTCGTAGGACCAGAAACTGCATGGGATTCAACTCCGTTTAGGACTGGGAAACAAACGCTAGCTCGCCTTGCAAGAAACACACTCTGCTTTTGAGAAAACAGCACTCTTCTACTCTCCTGTGTTTCCTATAGGGCCAGAACAGTGAGCTTGCTCAGAACAAAAGAACTGTGCTTCCTACACACACGGGGCATATCTAGTTCAACTCTGCTTAGGAAACTGACAAGAACAGTAGCTTCTCTTCAGTCCAATACACTGTACTTGCTGGGAACAGACGCGAGTGCTATTTGCACTGTGTATGGCAATGGGAGCGCAATAGTGACTCTTCTTAGCAGAAAACAACTCTTGCTCGTAGGACCAGAAACTGCATGGGATTCAACTCCGTTTAGGACTGGGAAACAAACGCTAGCTCGCCTTGCAAGAAACACACTCTGCTTTTGAGAAAACAGCACTCTTCTACTCTCCTGTGTTTCCTATAGGGCCAGAACAGTGAGCTTGCTCAGAACAAAAGAACTGTGCTTCCTACACACACGGGGCATATCTAGTTCAACTCTGCTTAGGAAACTGACAAGAACAGTAGCTTCTCTTCAGTCCAATACACTGTACTTGCTGGGAACAGACGCGAGAGCTATTTGCACTGTGTATGGCAATGGGAGCGCAATAGTGACTCTTCTTAGCAGAAAACAACTCTTGCTCGTAGGACCAGAAACTGCATGGGATTCAAATCCGTTTAGGACTGGGAAACAAACGCTAGCTCGCCTTGCAAGAAACACACTCTGCTTTTGAGAAAACAGCACTCTTCTACTCTCCTGTGTTTCCTATAGGGCCAGAACAGTGAGCTTGCTCAGAACAAAAGAACTGTGCTTCCTACACACGGGGCATATCTAGTTCAACTCTGCTTAGGAAACTGACAAGAACAGTAGCTTCTCTTCAGTCCAATACACTGTACTTGCTGGGAACAGACGCGAGTGCTATTTGCACTGTGTATGGCAATGGGAGCGCAATAGTGACTCTTCTTAGCAGAAAACAACTCTTGCTCGTAGGACCAGAAACTGCATGGGATTCAACTCCGTTTAGGACTGGGAAACAAACGCTAGCTCGCCTTGCAAGAAACACACTCTGCTTTTGAGAAAACAGCACTCTTCTACTCTCCTGTGTTTCCTATAGGGCCAGAAGAGTGAGCTTGCTCAGAACAAAAGAACTGTGCTTCCTACACACACGGGGCATATCTAGTTCAACTCTGCTTAGGAAACTGACAAGAGCAGTAGCTTCTCTTCAGTCCAATACACTGTACTTGTTGGGAACAGACGCGAGTGCTATTTGCACTGTGTATGGCAATGGGAGCGCAATAGTGACTCTTCTTAGCAGAAAACAACTCTTGCTCGTAGGACCAGAAACTGCATGGGATTCAAATCCGTTTAGGACTGGGAAACAAACGCTAGCTCGCCTTGCAAGAAACACACTCTGCTTTTGAGAAAACAGCACTCTTCTACTCTCCTGTGTTTCCTATAGGGCCAGAACAGTGAGCTTGCTCAGAACAAAAGAACTGTGCTTCCTACACACACGGGGCATATCTAGTTCAACTCTGCTTAGGAAACTGACAAGAGCAGTAGCTTCTCTTCAGTCCAATACACTGTACTTGTTGGGAACAGACGCGAGTGCTATTTGCACTGTATATGGCAATGGGAGCCCAATAGTGACTCTTCTTAGCAGAAAACAACTCTTGCTCGTAGGACCAGAAACTGCATGGGATTCAACTCCATTTAGGACTGGGAAACAAACGCTAGCTCGCCTTGCAAGAAACACACTCTGCTTTTGAGAAAACAGCACTCTTCTACTCTCCTGTGTTTCCTATAGGGCCAGAACAGTGAGCTTGCTCAGAACAAAAGAACTGTGCTTCCTACACACACGGGGCATATCTAGTTCAACTCTGCTTAGGAAACTGACAAGAACAGTAGCTTCTCTTCAGTCCAATACACTGTACTTGCTGGGAACAGACGCCAGTGCTATTTGCACTGTGTATGGCAATGGGAGCACAATAGTGGCTCTTCTTAGCAGAAAACAACTCTTGCTCGTAGGACCAGAATCTGCATGGGATTCAACTCCGTTTAGGACTGGGAAACAAACGCTAGCTCGCCTTGCAAGAAACACACTCTGCTTTTGAGAAAACAGCACTCTTCTACTCTCCTGTGTTTCCTATAGGGCCAGAACAGTGAGCTTGCTCAGAACAAAAGAACTGTGCTTCCTACACACACGGGGCATATCTAGTTCAACTCTGCTTAGGAAACTGACCAGAACAGTAGCTTCTCTTCAGTCCAATACACTGTACTTGCTGGGAACAGACGCGAGTGCTATTTGCACTGTGTATGGCAATGGGAGCACAATAGTGGCTCTTCTTAGCAGAAAACAACTCTTGCTCGTAGGACCAGATTCTGCATGGGATTCAACTCAGTTTAGGACTGGGAAACAAACGCTAGCTCGCCTTGCAAGAAACACACTCTGCTTTTGAGAAAACAGCACTCTTCTACTCTCCTGTGTTTCCTATATGGCCAGAACAGTGAGCTTGCTCAGAACAAAAGAACTGTGCTTCCTACACACACGGGGCATATCTAGTTCAACTCTGCTTAGGAAACTGACCAGAACAGTAGCTTCTCTTCAGTCCAATACACTGTACTTGCTGGGAACAGACGCGAGTGCTATTTGCACTGTGTATGGCAATGGGAGCGCAATAGTGACTCTTCTTAGCAGAAAACAACTCTTGCTCGTAGGACCAGAAACTGCATGGGATTCAACTCCGTTTAGGACTGGGAAACAAACGCTAGCTCGCCTTGCAAGAAACACACTCTGCTTTTGAGAAAACAGCACTCTTCTACTCTCCTGTGTTTCCTATAGGGCCAGAACATTGAGCTTGCTCAGAACAAAAGAACTGTGCTTCCTACACACACGGGGCATATCTAGTTCAACTCTGCTTAGGAAACTGACAAGAACAGTAGCTTCTCTTCAGTCCAATACACTGTACTTGCTGGGAACAGACGCGAGTGCTATTTGCACTGTGTATGGCAATGGGAGCGCAATAGTGACTCTTCTTAGCAGAAAACAACTCTTGCTCGTAGGACCAGAAACTGCATGGGATTCAACTCCGTTTAGGACTGGGAAACAAACGCTAGCTCGCCTTGCAAGAAACACACTCTGCTTTTGAGAAAACAGCACTCTTCTACTCTCCTGTGTTTCCTATAGGGCCAGAACAGTGAGCTTGCTCAGAACAAAAGAACTGTGCTTCCTACACACACGGGGCATATCTAGTTCAACTCTGCTTAGGAAACTGACAAGAACAGTAGCTTCTCTTCAGTCCAATACACTGTACTTGCTGGGAACAGACGCGAGTGCTATTTGCACTGTGTATGGCAATGGGAGCGCAATAGTGACTCTTCTTAGCAGAAAACAACTCTTGCTCGTAAGACCAGAAACTGCATGGGATTCAACTCCGTTTAGGACTGGGAAACAAACGCTAGCTCGCCTTGCAAGAAACACACTCTGCTTTTGAGAAAACAGCACTCTTCTACTCTCCTGTGTTTCCTATAGGGCCAGAACAGTGAGCTTGCTCAGAACAAAAGAACTGTGCTTCCTACACACACGGGGATATCTAGTTCAACTCTGCTTAGGAAACTGACAAGAACAGTAGCTTCTCTTCAGTCCAATACACTGTACTTGCTGGGAACAGACGCGAGTGCTATTTGGACTGTGTATGGCAATGGGAGTGCAATAGTGACTCTTCTTAGCAGAAAACAACTCTTGCTCGTAGGACCAGAAACTGCATGGGATTCTACTCCGTTTAGGACTGGGAAACAAACGCTAGCTCGCCTTGCAAGAAACACACTCTGCTTTGGAGAAAACAGCACTCTTCTACTCTCCTGTGTTTCCTATAGGGCCAGAACAGTGAGCTTGCTCAGAACAAAAGAACTGTGCTTCCTACACACACGGGGCATATCTAGTTCAACTCTGCTTAGGAAACTGACCAGAACAGTAGCTTCTCTTCAGTCCAATACACTGTACTTGCTGGGAACAGACGCGAGTGCTATTTGCACTGTGTATGGCAATGGGAGCACAATAGTGACTCTTCTTAGCAGAAAACAACTCTTGCTCGTAGGACCAGAAACTGCATGGGATTCTACTCCGTTTAGGACTGGGAAACAAACGCTAGCTCGCCTTGCAAGAAACACACTCTGCTTTGGAGAAAACAGCACTCTTCTACTCTCCTGTGTTTCCTATAGGGCCAGAACTGTGAGCTTGCTCAGAACAAAAGAACTGTGCTTCCTACACACACGGGGCATATCTAGTTCAACTCTGCTTAGGAAACTGACAAGAACAGTAGCTTCTCTTCAGTCCAATACACTGTACTTGCTGGGAACAGACGCGAGTGCTATTTGCACTGTGTATGGCAATGGGAGCACAATAGTGGCTCTTCTTAGCAGAAAACAACTCTTGCTAGTAGGACAAGATTCTGCATGGGATTCAACTCCGTTTAGGACTGGGAAACAAACGCTAGCTCGCCTTGCAAGAAACACACTCTGCTTTGGAGAAAACAGCACTCTTCTACTCTAATGTGTTTCCTATAGGGCCAGAACAGTGAGCTTGCTCAGAACAAAAGAACTGTGCTTCCTACACACACGGGGCATATCTAGTTCAACTCTGCTTAGGAAACTGACCAGAACAGTAGCTTCTCTTCAGTCCAATACACTGTACTTGCTGGGAACAGACGCGAGTGCTATTTGCACTGTGTATGGCAATGGGAGCGCAATAGTGACTCTTCTTAGCAGAAAACAACTCTTGCTCGTAGGACCAGAAACTGCATGGGATTCTACTCCGTTTAGGACTGGGAAACAAACGCTAGCTCGCCTTGCAAGAAACACACTCTGCTTTGGAGAAAACAGCACTCTTCTACTCTCCTTTGTTTCCTATAGTGCCAGAACAGTGAGCTTGCTCAGAACAAAAGAACTGTGCTTCCTACACACACGGGGCATATCTAGTTCAACTCTGCTTAGGAAACTGACAAGAACAGTAGCTTCTCTTCAGTCCAATACACTGTACTTGCTGGGAACAGACGCGAGTGCTATTTGCACTGTGTATGGCAATGGGAGCGCAATAGTGACTCTTCTTAGCAGAAAACAACTCTTGCTCGTAAGACCAGAAACTGCATGGGATTCAACTCCGTTTAGGACTGGGAAACAAACGCTAGCTCGCCTTGCAAGAAACACACTCTGCTTTTGAGAAAACAGCACTCTTCTACTCTCCTGTGTTTCCTATAGGGCCAGAACAGTGAGCTTGCTCAGAACAAAAGAACTGTGCTTCCTACACACACGGGGATATCTAGTTCAACTCTGCTTAGGAAACTGACAAGAACAGTAGCTTCTCTTCAGTCCAATACACTGTACTTGCTGGGAACAGACGCGAGTGCTATTTGGACTGTGTATGGCAATGGGAGTGCAATAGTGACTCTTCTTAGCAGAAAACAACTCTTGCTCGTAGGACCAGAAACTGCATGGGATTCTACTCCGTTTAGGACTGGGAAACAAACGCTAGCTCGCCTTGCAAGAAACACACTCTGCTTTGGAGAAAACAGCACTCTTCTACTCTCCTGTGTTTCCTATAGGGCCAGAACAGTGAGCTTGCTCAGAACAAAAGAACTGTGCTTCCTACACACACGGGGCATATCTAGTTCAACTCTGCTTAGGAAACTGACCAGAACAGTAGCTTCTCTTCAGTCCAATACACTGTACTTGCTGGGAACAGACGCGAGTGCTATTTGCACTGTGTATGGCAATGGGAGCACAATAGTGACTCTTCTTAGCAGAAAACAACTCTTGCTCGTAGGACCAGAAACTGCATGGGATTCTACTCCGTTTAGGACTGGGAAACAAACGCTAGCTCGCCTTGCAAGAAACACACTCTGCTTTGGAGAAAACAGCACTCTTCTACTCTCCTGTGTTTCCTATAGGGCCAGAACTGTGAGCTTGCTCAGAACAAAAGAACTGTGCTTCCTACACACACGGGGCATATCTAGTTCAACTCTGCTTAGGAAACTGACAAGAACAGTAGCTTCTCTTCAGTCCAATACACTGTACTTGCTGGGAACAGACGCGAGTGCTATTTGCACTGTGTATGGCAATGGGAGCACAATAGTGGCTCTTCTTAGCAGAAAACAACTCTTGCTAGTAGGACAAGATTCTGCATGGGATTCAACTCCGTTTAGGACTGGGAAACAAACGCTAGCTCGCCTTGCAAGAAACACACTCTGCTTTGGAGAAAACAGCACTCTTCTACTCTAATGTGTTTCCTATAGGGCCAGAACAGTGAGCTTGCTCAGAACAAAAGAACTGTGCTTCCTACACACACGGGGCATATCTAGTTCAACTCTGCTTAGGAAACTGACCAGAACAGTAGCTTCTCTTCAGTCCAATACACTGTACTTGCTGGGAACAGACGCGAGTGCTATTTGCACTGTGTATGGCAATGGGAGCGCAATAGTGACTCTTCTTAGCAGAAAACAACTCTTGCTCGTAGGACCAGAAACTGCATGGGATTCTACTCCGTTTAGGACTGGGAAACAAACGCTAGCTCGCCTTGCAAGAAACACACTCTGCTTTGGAGAAAACAGCACTCTTCTACTCTCCTTTGTTTCCTATAGTGCCAGAACAGTGAGCTTGCTCAGAACAAAAGAACTGTGCTTCCTACACACACGGGGCATATCTAGTTCAACTCTGCTTAGGAAACTGACAAGAACAGTAGCTTCTCTTCAGTCCAATACACTGTACTTGCTGGGAACAGACGCGAGTGCTATTTGCACTGTGTATGGCAATGGGAGCACAATAGTGGCTCTTCTTAGCAGAAAACAACTCTTGCTAGTAGGACCAGATTCTGCATGGGATTCAACTCCGTTTAGGACTGGGAAACAAACGCTAGCTCGCCTTGCAAGAAACACACTCTGCTTTTGAGAAAACAGCACTCTTCTACTCTAATGTGTTTCCTATAGGGCCAGAACAGTGAGCTTGCTCAGAACAAAAGAACTGTGCTTCCTACACACACGGGGCATATCTAGTTCAACTCTGCTTAGGAAACTGACAAGAACAGTAGCTTCTCTTCAGTCCAATACACTGTACTTGCTGGGAACAGACGCGAGTGCTATTTGCACTGTGTATGGCAATGGGAGTGCAATAGTGACTCTTCTTAGCAGAACACAACTCTTGCTCGTAGGACCAGAATCTGCATGGGATTCAACTCCATTTAGGACTGGGAAACAAACGCTAGCTCGTCTTGCAAGAAACACACTCTGCTTTTGAGAAAACAGCACTCTTCTACTCTCCTGTGTTTCCTATAGGGCCAGAACAGTGAGCTTGCTCAGAACAAAAGAACTGTGCTTCCTACACACACGGGGCATATCTAGTTCAACTCTGCTTAGGAAACTGACAAGAACAGTAGCTTCTCTTCAGTCCAATACACTGTACTTGTTGGGAACAGACGCGAGTGCTATTTGCACTGTGTATGGCAATGGGAGCACAATAGTGACTCTTCTTTGCAGAAAACAACTCTTGCTCG
Source organism: Peromyscus eremicus (assembly GCF_949786415.1). Lineage (NCBI taxonomy): Eukaryota > Metazoa > Chordata > Mammalia > Rodentia > Cricetidae > Peromyscus > Peromyscus eremicus. Next base: position 15,797 of record NW_026738039.1, read on the forward strand.
TAGGAGCAGAAACTGCATGTGATTCAACTCTGTTTAGGACTGGGAAACAAACGCTAGCTCGCCTTGCAAGAAACACACTCTGCTTTTGAGAAAACAGCACTCTTCTACTCTCCTGTGTTTCCTATAGGGCCAGAACAGTGAGCTTGCTCAGAACAAAAGAACTGTGCTTCTTACACACACGGGGCATATCTAGTTCAACTCTGCTTAGGAAACTGACAAGAACAGTAGCTTCTCTTCAGTCCAATACACTGTACTTGCTGGGAACAGACGCGAGTGCTATTTGCACTGTGTATGGCAATGGGAGCGCAATAGTGACTCTTCTTAGCAGAAAACAACTCTTGCTGGTAGGACCAGAAACTGCATGGGATTCAACTCCGTTTAGGACTGGGAAACAAACGCTAGCTCGCCTTGCAAGAAACACACTCTGCTTTTGAGAAAACAGCACTCTTATACTCTCCTGTGTTTCCTATAGGGCCAGAACAGTGAGCTTGCTCAGAACAAAAGAACTGTGCTTCCTACACACACGGGGCATATCTAGTTCAACTCTGCTTAGGAAACTGACAAGAACAGTAGCTTCTCTTCAGTCCAATACACTGTACTTGCTGGGAACAGACGCGAGTGCTATTTGCACTGTGTATGGCAATGGGAGCGCAATAGTGACTCTTCTTAGCAGAAAACAACTCTTGCTCGTAGGACCAGAAACTGCATGGGATTCAACTCCATTTAGGACTGGGAAACAAACGCTAGCTCGCCTTGCAAGAAACACACTCTGCTTTTGAGAAAACAGCACTCTTCTACTCTCCTGTGTTTCCTATAGGGCCAGAACAGTGAGCTTGCTCAGAACAAAAGAACTGTGCTTCCTACACACACGGGGCATATCTAGTTCAACTCTGCTTAGGAAACTGACAAGAACAGTAGCTTCTCTTCAGTCCAATACACTGTACTTGCTGGGAACGGACGCGAGTGCTATTTGCACTGTGTATGGCAATGGGAGCGCAATAGTGACTCTTCTTAGCAGAAAACAACTCTTGCTCGTAGGACCAGAATCTGCATGGGATTCAACTCCGTTTAGGACTGGGAAACAAACGCTAGCTCGCCTTGCAAGAAACACACTCTCCTTTTGAGAAAACAGCCCTCTTCTACTCTCCTGTGTTTCCTATAGGGCCAGAACAGTGAGCTTGCTCAGAACAAAAGAACTGTGCTTCCTACACACACGGGGCATATCTAGTTCAACTCTGCTTAGGAAACTGACAAGAACAGTAGCTTCTCTTCAGTCCAATACACTGTACTTGCTGGGAACAGACGCGAGTGCTATTTGCACTGTGTATGGCAATGGGAGTGCAATAGTGACTCTTCTTAGCAGAAAACAACTCTTGCTCGTAGGACCAGAATCTGCATGGGATTCAACTCCGTTTAGGACTGGGAAACAAACGCTAGCTCGCCTTGCAAGAAACACACTCTGCTTTTGAGAAAACAGCACTCTTCTACTCTCCTGTGTTTCCTATAGGGCCAGAACAGTGAGCTTGCTCAGAACAAAAGAACTGTGCTTCCTACACACACAGGGCATATCTAGTTCAACTCTGCTTAGGAAACTGACAAGAACAGTAGCTTCTCTTCAGTCCAATACACTGTACTTGCTGGGAACAGACGCGAGTGCTATTTGCACTGTGTATGGCAATGGGAGCGCAATAGTGACTCTTCTTAGCAGAAAACAACTCTTGCTCGTAGGACCAGAAACTGCATGGGATTCAACTCCGTTTAGGACTGGGAAACAAACGCTAGCTCGCCTTGCAAGAAACACACTCTGCTTTTGAGAAAACAGCACTCTTCTACTCTCCTGTGTTTCCTGTAGGGCCAGAACATTGAGCTTGCTCAGAACAAAAGAACTGTGCTTCCTACACACACGGGGCATATCTAGTTCAACTCTGCTTAGGAAACTGACCAGAACAGTAGCTTCTCTTCAGTCCAATACACTGTACTTGCTGGGAACATACGCAAGTGCTATTTGCACTGTGTATGGCAATGGGAGCGCAATAGTGACTCTTCTTTGCAGAAAACAACTCTTGCTCGTAGGAGCAGAAACTGCATGGGATTCAACTCCATTTAGGACTGGGAAACAAACGCTAGCTCGCCTTGCAAGAAACACACTCTGCTTTTGAGAAAACAGCACTCTTCTACTCTCCTGTGTTTCCTATAGGGCCAGAACAGTGAGCTTGCTCAGAACAAAAGAACTGTGCTTCCTACACACACGGGGCATATCTAGTTCAACTCTGCTTAGGAAACTGACAAGAACAGTAGCTTCTCTTCAGTCCAATACACTGTACTTGCTGGGAACAGACGCAAGTGCTATTTGCACTGTGTATGGCAATGGGAGCGCAATAGTGACTCTTCTTAGCAGAAAACAACTCTTGCTCGTAGGACCAGAAACTGCATGGGATTCAACTCCATTTAGGACTGGGAAACAAACGCTAGCTCGCCTTGCAAGAAACACACTCTGCTTTAGAGAAAACAGCACTCTTCTACTCTCCTGTGTTTCCTATAGGGCCAGAAGAGTGAGCTTGCTCAGAACAAAAGAACTGTGCTTCCTACACACACGGGGCATATCTAGTTCAACTCTGCTTAGGAAACTGACAAGAACAGTAGCTTCTCTTCAGTCCAATACACTGTACTTGCTGGGAACGGATGCGAGTGCTATTTGCACTGTGTATGGCAATGGGAGCTCAATAGTGACTCTTCTTAGCAGAAAACAACTCTTGCTCGTAGGACCAGAATCTGCATGGGATTCAACTCCGTTTAGGACTGGGAAACAAACGCTAGCTCGCCTTGCAAGAAACACACTCTCCTTTTGAGAAAACAGCACTCTTCTACTCTCCTGTGTTTCCTATAGGGCCAGAACAGTGAGCTTGCTCAGAACAAAAGAACTGTGCTTCCTACACACACGGGGCATATCTAGTTCAACTCTGCTTAGGAAACTGACAAGAACAGTAGCTTCTCTTCAGTCCAATACACTGTACTTGTTGGGAACAGACGCGAGTGCTATTTGCACTGTGTATGGCAATGGGAGCACAATAGTGACTCTTCTTTGCAGAAAACAACTCTTGCTCGTAGGAGCAGAAACTGCATGTGATTCAACTCTGTTTAGGACTGGGAAACAAACGCTAGCTCGCCTTGCAAGAAACACACTCTGCTTTTGAGAAAACAGCACTCTTCTACTCTCCTGTGTTTCCTATAGGGCCAGAACAGTGAGCTTGCTCAGAACAAAAGAACTGTGCTTCTTACACACACGGGGCATATCTAGTTCAACTCTGCTTAGGAAACTGACAAGAACAGTAGCTTCTCTTCAGTCCAATACACTGTACTTGCTGGGAACAGACGCGAGTGCTATTTGCACTGTGTATGGCAATGGGAGCGCAATAGTGACTCTTCTTAGCAGAAAACAACTCTTGCTGGTAGGACCAGAAACTGCATGGGATTCAACTCCGTTTAGGACTGGGAAACAAACGCTAGCTCGCCTTGCAAGAAACACACTCTGCTTTTGAGAAAACAGCACTCTTATACTCTCCTGTGTTTCCTATAGGGCCAGAACAGTGAGCTTGCTCAGAACAAAAGAACTGTGCTTCCTACACACACGGGGCATATCTAGTTCAACTCTGCTTAGGAAACTGACAAGAACAGTAGCTTCTCTTCAGTCCAATACACTGTACTTGCTGGGAACAGACGCGAGTGCTATTTGCACTGTGTATGGCAATGGGAGCGCAATAGTGACTCTTCTTAGCAGAAAACAACTCTTGCTCGTAGGACCAGAAACTGCATGGGATTCAACTCCATTTAGGACTGGGAAACAAACGCTAGCTCGCCTTGCAAGAAACACACTCTGCTTTTGAGAAAACAGCACTCTTCTACTCTCCTGTGTTTCCTATAGGGCCAGAACAGTGAGCTTGCTCAGAACAAAAGAACTGTGCTTCCTACACACACGGGGCATATCTAGTTCAACTCTGCTTAGGAAACTGACAAGAACAGTAGCTTCTCTTCAGTCCAATACACTGTACTTGCTGGGAACGGACGCGAGTGCTATTTGCACTGTGTATGGCAATGGGAGCGCAATAGTGACTCTTCTTAGCAGAAAACAACTCTTGCTCGTAGGACCAGAATCTGCATGGGATTCAACTCCGTTTAGGACTGGGAAACAAACGCTAGCTCGCCTTGCAAGAAACACACTCTCCTTTTGAGAAAACAGCCCTCTTCTACTCTCCTGTGTTTCCTATAGGGCCAGAACAGTGAGCTTGCTCAGAACAAAAGAACTGTGCTTCCTACACACACGGGGCATATCTAGTTCAACTCTGCTTAGGAAACTGACAAGAACAGTAGCTTCTCTTCAGTCCAATACACTGTACTTGCTGGGAACAGACGCGAGTGCTATTTGCACTGTGTATGGCAATGGGAGTGCAATAGTGACTCTTCTTAGCAGAAAACAACTCTTGCTCGTAGGACCAGAATCTGCATGGGATTCAACTCCGTTTAGGACTGGGAAACAAACGCTAGCTCGCCTTGCAAGAAACACACTCTGCTTTTGAGAAAACAGCACTCTTCTACTCTCCTGTGTTTCCTATAGGGCCAGAACAGTGAGCTTGCTCAGAACAAAAGAACTGTGCTTCCTACACACACAGGGCATATCTAGTTCAACTCTGCTTAGGAAACTGACAAGAACAGTAGCTTCTCTTCAGTCCAATACACTGTACTTGCTGGGAACAGACGCGAGTGCTATTTGCACTGTGTATGGCAATGGGAGCGCAATAGTGACTCTTCTTAGCAGAAAACAACTCTTGCTCGTAGGACCAGAAACTGCATGGGATTCAACTCCGTTTAGGACTGGGAAACAAACGCTAGCTCGCCTTGCAAGAAACACACTCTGCTTTTGAGAAAACAGCACTCTTCTACTCTCCTGTGTTTCCTGTAGGGCCAGAACATTGAGCTTGCTCAGAACAAAAGAACTGTGCTTCCTACACACACGGGGCATATCTAGTTCAACTCTGCTTAGGAAACTGACCAGAACAGTAGCTTCTCTTCAGTCCAATACACTGTACTTGCTGGGAACATACGCAAGTGCTATTTGCACTGTGTATGGCAATGGGAGCGCAATAGTGACTCTTCTTTGCAGAAAACAACTCTTGCTCGTAGGAGCAGAAACTGCATGGGATTCAACTCCATTTAGGACTGGGAAACAAACGCTAGCTCGCCTTGCAAGAAACACACTCTGCTTTTGAGAAAACAGCACTCTTCTACTCTCCTGTGTTTCCTATAGGGCCAGAACAGTGAGCTTGCTCAGAACAAAAGAACTGTGCTTCCTACACACACGGGGCATATCTAGTTCAACTCTGCTTAGGAAACTGACAAGAACAGTAGCTTCTCTTCAGTCCAATACACTGTACTTGCTGGGAACAGACGCAAGTGCTATTTGCACTGTGTATGGCAATGGGAGCGCAATAGTGACTCTTCTTAGCAGAAAACAACTCTTGCTCGTAGGACCAGAAACTGCATGGGATTCAACTCCATTTAGGACTGGGAAACAAACGCTAGCTCGCCTTGCAAGAAACACACTCTGCTTTAGAGAAAACAGCACTCTTCTACTCTCCTGTGTTTCCTATAGGGCCAGAAGAGTGAGCTTGCTCAGAACAAAAGAACTGTGCTTCCTACACACACGGGGCATATCTAGTTCAACTCTGCTTAGGAAACTGACAAGAACAGTAGCTTCTCTTCAGTCCAATACACTGTACTTGCTGGGAACGGATGCGAGTGCTATTTGCACTGTGTATGGCAATGGGAGCTCAATAGTGACTCTTCTTAGCAGAAAACAACTCTTGCTCGTAGGACCAGAATCTGCATGGGATTCAACTCCGTTTAGGACTGGGAAACAAACGCTAGCTCGCCTTGCAAGAAACACACTCTCCTTTTGAGAAAACAGCACTCTTCTACTCTCCTGTGTTTCCTATAGGGCCAGAACAGTGAGCTTGCTCAGAACAAAAGAACTGTGCTTCCTACACACACGGGGCATATCTAGTTCAACTCTGCTTAGGAAACTGACAAGAACAGTAGCTTCTCTTCAGTCCAATACACTGTACTTGCTGGGAACAGACCCGAGTGCTATTTGCACTGTGTATGGCAATGGGAGTGCAATAGTGACTCTTCTTAGCAGAAAACAACTCTTGCTCATAGGACGAGAATCTGCATGGGATTCAACTCCGTATAGGACTGGGAAACAAACGCTAGCTCGCCTTGCAAGAAACACACTCTGCTTTGGAGAAAACAGCACTCTTCTACTCTCCTGTGTTTCCTATAGGGCCAGAACAGTGAGCTTGCTCAGAACAAAAGAACTGTGCTTCCTACACACACGGGGCATATCTAGTTCAACTCTGCTTAGGAAACTGACCAGAACAGTAGCTTCTCTTCAGTCCAATACACTGTACTTGCTGGGAACAGACGCGAGTGCTATTTGCACTGTGTATGGCAATGGGAGCGCAATAGTGACTCTTCTTAGCAGAAAACAACTCTTGCTCGTAGGACCAGAAACTGCATGGGATTCTACTCCGTTTAGGACTGGGAAACAAACGCTAGCTCGCCTTGCAAGAAACACACTCTGCTTTGGAGAAAACAGCACTCTTCTACTCTCCTGTGTTTCCTATAGGGCCAGAACTGTGAGCTTGCTCAGAACAAAAGAACTGTGCTTCCTACACACACGGGGCATATCTAGTTCAACTCTGCTTAGGAAACTGACAAGAACAGTAGCTTCGCTTCAGTCCAATACACTGTACTTGCTGGGAACAGACGCGAGTGCTATTTGCACTGTGTATGGCAATGGGAGCACAATAGTGGCTCTTCTTAGCAGAAAACAACTCTTGCTAGTAGGACCAGATTCTGCATGGGATTCAACTCCGTTTAGGACTGGGAAACAAACGCTAGCTCGCCTTGCAAGAAACACACTCTGCTTTTGAGAAAACAGCACTCTTCTACTCTAATGTGTTTCCTATAGGGCCAGAACAGTGAGCTTGCTCAGAACAAAAGAACTGTGCTTCCTACACACACGGGGCATATCTAGTTCAACTCTGCTTAGGAAACTGACAAGAACAGTAGCTTCTCTTCAGTCCAATACACTGTACTTGCTGGGAACAGACGCGAGTGCTATTTGCACTGTGTATGGCAATGGGAGTGCAATAGTGACTCTTCTTAGCAGAAAACAACTCTTGCTCGTAGGACCAGAATCTGCATGGGATTCAACTCCATTTAGGACTGGGAAACAAACGCTAGCTCGTCTTGCAAGAAACACACTCTGCTTTTGAGAAAACAGCACTCTTCTACTCTCCTGTGTTTCCTATAGGGCCAGAACAGTGAGCTTGCTCAGAACAAAAGAACTGTGCTTCCTACACACACGGGGCATATCTAGTTCAACTCTGCTTAGGAAACTGACAAGAACAGTAGCTTCTCTTCAGTCCAATACACTGTACTTGTTGGGAACAGACGCGAGTGCTATTTGCACTGTGTATGGCAATGGGAGCACAATAGTGACTCTTCTTTGCAGAAAACAACTCTTGCTCGTAGGAGCAGAAACTGCATGTGATTCAACTCTGTTTAGGACTGGGAAACAAACGCTAGCTCGCCTTGCAAGAAACACACTCTGCTTTTGAGAAAACAGCACTCTTCTACTCTCCTGTGTTTCCTATAGGGCCAGAACAGTGAGCTTGCTCAGAACAAAAGAACTGTGCTTCTTACACACACGGGGCATATCTAGTTCAACTCTGCTTAGGAAACTGACAAGAACAGTAGCTTCTCTTCAGTCCAATACACTGTACTTGCTGGGAACAGACGCGAGTGCTATTTGCACTGTGTATGGCAATGGGAGCGCAATAGTGACTCTTCTTAGCAGAAAACAACTCTTGCTCGTAGGACCAGAAACTGCATGGGATTCAACTCCGTTTAGGACTGGGAAACAAACGCTAGCTCGCTTTGCAAGAAACACACTCTGCTTTTGAGAAAACAGCACTCTTCTACTCTCCTGTGTTTCCTATAGGGCCAGAACAGTGAGCTTGCTCAGAACAAAAGAACTGTGCTTCCTACACACACGGGGCATATCTAGTTCAACTCTGCTTAGGAAACTGACAAGAACAGTAGCTTCTCTTCAGTCCAATACACTGTACTTGCTGGGAACAGACGCGAGTGCTATTTGCACTGTGTATGGCAATGGGAGCGCAATAGTGACTCTTCTTAGCAGAAAACAACTCTTGCTCGTAGGACCAGAAACTGCATGGGATTCAACTCCATTTAGGACTGGGAAACAAACGCTAGCTCGCCTTGCAAGAAACACACTCTGCTTTTGAGAAAACAGCACTCTTCTACTCTCCTGTGTTTCCTATAGGGCCAGAAGAGTGAGCTTGCTCAGAACAAAAGAACTGTGCTTCCTACACACACGGGGCATATCTAGTTCAACTCTGCTTAGGAAACTGACAAGAACAGTAGCTTCTCTTCAGTCCAATACACTGTACTTGCTGGGAACGGACGCGAGTGCTATTTGCACTGTGTATGGCAATGGGAGCGCAATAGTGACTCTTCTTAGCAGAAAACAACTCTTGCTCGTAGGACCAGAATCTGCATAGGATTCAACTCCGTTTAGGACTGGGAAACAAACGCTAGCTCGCCTTGCAAGAAACACACTCTCCTTTTGAGAAAACAGCCCTCTTCTACTCTCCTGTGTTTCCTATAGGGCCAGAACAGTGAGCTTGCTCAGAACAAAAGAACTGTGCTTCCTACACACACGGGGCATATCTAGTTCAACTCTGCTTAGGAAACTGACAAGAACAGTAGCTTCTCTTCAGTCCAATACACTGTACTTGCTGGGAACAGACGCGAGTGCTATTTGCACTGTGTATGGCAATGGGAGTGCAATAGTGACTCTTCTTAGCAGAAAACAACTCTTGCTCGTAGGACCAGAATCTGCATGGGATTCAACTCCGTTTAGGACTGGGAAACAAACGCTAGCTCGCCTTGCAAGAAACACACTCTGCTTTTGAGAAAACAGCACTCTTCTACTCTCCTGTGTTTCCTATAGGGCCAGAACAGTGAGCTTGCTCAGAACAAAAGAACTGTGCTTCCTACACACACAGGGCATATCTAGTTCAACTCTGCTTAGGAAACTGACAAGAACAGTAGCTTCTCTTCAGTCCAATACACTGTACTTGCTGGGAACAGACGCGAGTGCTATTTGCACTGTGTATGGCAATGGGAGCGCAATAGTGACTCTTCTTAGCAGAAAACAACTCTTGCTCGTAGGACCAGAAACTGCATGGGATTCAACTCCGTTTAGGACTGGGAAACAAACGCTAGCTCGCCTTGCAAGAAACACACTCTGCTTTTGAGAAAACAGCACTCTTCTACTCTCCTGTGTTTCCTGTAGGGCCAGAACATTGAGCTTGCTCAGAACAAAAGAACTGTGCTTCCTACACACACGGGGCATATCTAGTTCAACTCTGCTTAGGAAACTGACCAGAACAGTAGCTTCTCTTCAGTCCAATACACTGTACTTGCTGGGAACATACGCAAGTGCTATTTGCACTGTGTATGGCAATGGGAGCGCAATAGTGACTCTTCTTTGCAGAAAACAACTCTTGCTCGTAGGAGCAGAAACTGCATGGGATTCAACTCCATTTAGGACTGGGAAACAAACGCTAGCTCGCCTTGCAAGAAACACACTCTGCTTTTGAGAAAACAGCACTCTTCTACTCTCCTGTGTTTCCTATAGGGCCAGAACAGTGAGCTTGCTCAGAACAAAAGAACTGTGCTTCCTACACACACGGGGCATATCTAGTTCAACTCTGCTTAGGAAACTGACAAGAACAGTAGCTTCTCTTCAGTCCAATACACTGTACTTGCTGGGAACAGACGCAAGTGCTATTTGCACTGTGTATGGCAATGGGAGCGCAATAGTGACTCTTCTTAGCAGAAAACAACTCTTGCTCGTAGGACCAGAAACTGCATGGGATTCAACTCCATTTAGGACTGGGAAACAAACGCTAGCTCGCCTTGCAAGAAACACACTCTGCTTTTGAGAAAACAGCACTCTTCTACTCTCCTGTGTTTCCTATAGGGCCAGAAGAGTGAGCTTGCTCAGAACAAAAGAACTGTGCTTCCTACACACACGGGGCATATCTAGTTCAACTCTGCTTAGGAAACTGACAAGAACAGTAGCTTCTCTTCAGTCCAATACACTGTACTTGCTGGGAACGGATGCGAGTGCTATTTGCACTGTGTATGGCAATGGGAGCTCAATAGTGACTCTTCTTAGCAGAAAACAACTCTTGCTCGTAGGACCAGAATCTGCATGGGATTCAACTCCGTTTAGGACTGGGAAACAAACGCTAGCTCGCCTTGCAAGAAACACACTCTCCTTTTGAGAAAACAGCACTCTTCTACTCTCCTGTGTTTCCTATAGGGCCAGAACAGTGAGCTTGCTCAGAACAAAAGAACTGTGCTTCCTACACACACGGGGCATATCTAGTTCAACTCTGCTTAGGAAACTGACAAGAACAGTAGCTTCTCTTCAGTCCAATACACTGTACTTGCTGGGAACAGACGCGAGTGCTATTTGCACTGTGTATGGCAATGGGAGTGCAATAGTGACTCTTCTTAGCAGAAAACAACTCTTGCTCATAGGACGAGAATCTGCATGGGATTCAACTCCGTTTAGGACTGGGAAACAAACGCTAGCTCGCCTTGCAAGAAACACACTCTGCTTTGGAGAAAACAGCACACTTCTACTCTCCTGTGTTTCCTATAGGGCCAGAACAGTGAGCTTGCTCAGAACAAAAGAACTGTGCTTCCTACACACACGGGGCATATCTAGTTCAACTCTGCTTAGGAAACTGACCAGAACAGTAGCTTCTCTTCAGTCCAATACACTGTACTTGCTGGGAACAGACGCGAGTGCTATTTGCACTGTGTATGGCAATGGGAGCGCAATAGTGACTCTTCTTAGCAGAAAACAACTCTTGCTCGTAGGACCAGAAACTGCATGGGATTCTACTCCGTTTAGGACTGGGAAACAAACGCTAGCTCGCCTTGCAAGAAACACACTCTGCTTTGGAGA
>NW_026738040.1:0-26850 GCF_949786415.1 Peromyscus eremicus
AACACACTCTGCTTTTGAGAAAACAGCACTCTTCTACTCTCCTGTGTTTCCTATAGGGCCAGAACAGTGAGCTTGCTCAGAACAAAAGAACTGTGCTTCCTACACACACGGGGCATATCTAGTTCAACTCTGCTTAGGAAACTGACAAGAACAGTAGCTTCTCTTCAGTCCAATACACTGTACTTGCTGGGAACAGACGCGAGTGCTATTTGCACTGTGTATGGCAATGGGAGCGCAATAGTGACTCTTCTTAGCAGAAAACAACTCTTGCTCGTAGGACCAGAAACTGCATGGGATTCAACTCCGTTTAGGACTGGGAAACAAACGCTAGCTCGCCTTGCAAGAAACACACTCTGCTTTTGAGAAAACAGCACTCTTCTACTCTCCTGTGTTTCCTATAGGGCCAGAACAGTGAGCTTGCTCAGAACAAAAGAACTGTGCTTCCTACACACACGGGGCATATCTAGTTCAACTCTGCTTAGGAAACTGACAAGAACAGTAGCTTCTCTTCAGTCCAATACACTGTACTTGCTGGGAACAGACGCGAGTGCTATTTGCACTGTGTATGGCAATGGGAGCGCAATAGTGACTCTTCTTAGCAGAAAACAACTCTTGCTCGTAGGACCAGAAACTGCATGGGATTCAAATCCGTTTAGGACTGGGAAACAAACGCTAGCTCGCCTTGCAAAAAACACACTCTGCTTTTGAGAAAACAGCACTCTTCTACTCTCCTGTGTTTCCTATAGGGCCAGAACAGTGAGCTTGCTCAGAACAAAAGAACTGTGCTTCCTACACACACGGGGCATATCTAGTTCAACTCTGCTTAGGAAACTGACAAGAACAGTAGCTTCTCTTCAGTCCAATACACTGTACTTGCTGGGAACAGACGCGAGTGCTATTTGCACTGTGTATGGCAATGGGAGCGCAATAGTGACTCTTCTTAGCAGAAAACAACTCTTGCTCGTAGGACCACAAACTGCATGGGATTCAACTCCGTTTAGGACTGGGAAACAAACGCTAGCTCGCCTTGCAAGAAACACACTCTGCTTTGAGAAAACAGCACTCTTCTACTCTCCTGTGTTTCCTATAGGGCCAGAACAGTGAGCTTGCTCAGAACAAAAGAACTGTGCTTCTACACACACGGGGCATATCTAGTTCAACTCTGCTTAGAAACTGACAAGAACAGTAGCTTCTCTTCAGTCCAATACACTGTACTTGCTGGGAACAGACGCGAGTGCTATTTGCACTGTGTATGGCAATGGGAGCGCAATAGTGACTCTTCTTAGCAGAAAACAACTCTTGCTCGTAGGACCAGAAACTGCATGGGATTCAACTCCGTTTAGGACTGGGAAACAAACGCTAGCTCGCCTTGCAAGAAACACACTCTGCTTTTGAGAAAACAGCACTCTTCTACTCTCCTGTGTTTCCTATAGGGCCAGAACAGTGAGCTTGCTCAGAACAAAAGAACTGTGCTTCCTACACACACGGGGCATATCTAGTTCAACTCTGCTTAGGAAACTGACAAGAACAGTAGCTTCTCTTCAGTCCAATACACTGTACTTGCTGGGAACAGACGCGAGTGCTATTTGCACTGTGTATGGCAATGGGAGCGCAATAGTGACTCTTCTTAGCAGAAAACAACTCTTGCTCGTAGGACCAGAAACTGCATGGGATTCAACTCCGTTTAGGACTGGGAAACAAACGCTAGCTCGCCTTGCAAGAAACACACTCTGCTTTTGAGAAAACAGCACTCTTCTACTCTCCTGTGTTTCCTATAGGGCCAGAACAGTGAGCTTGCTCAGAACAAAAGAACTGTGCTTCCTACACACACGGGGCATATCTAGTTCAACTCTGCTTAGGAAACTGACAAGAACAGTAGCTTCTCTTCAGTCCAATACACTGTACTTGCTGGGAACAGACGCCAGTGCTATTTGCACTGTGTATGGCAATGGGAGCGCAATAGTGACTCTTCTTAGCAGAAAACAACTCTTGCTCGTAGGACCAGAAACTGCATGGGATTCAACTCCGTTTAGGACTGGGAAACAAACGCTAGCTCGCCTTGCAAGAAACACACTCTGCTTTTGAGAAAACAGCACTCTTCTACTCTCCTGTGTTTCCTATAGGGCCAGAACAGTGAGCTTGCTCAGAACAAAAGAACTGTGCTTCCTACACACACGGGGCATATCTAGTTCAACTCTGCTTAGGAAACTGACAAGAACAGTAGCTTCTCTTCAGTCCAATACACTGTACTTGCTGGGAACAGACGCGAGTGCTATTTGCACTGTGTATGGCAATGGGAGCGCAATAGTGACTCTTCTTAGCAGAAAACAACTCTTGCTCGTAGGACCAGAAACTGCATGGGATTCAACTCCGTTTAGGACTGGGAAACAAACGCTAGCTCGCCTTGCAAGAAACACACTCTGCTTTGAGAAAACAGCACTCTTCTACTCTCCAGTGTTTCCTATAGGACCAGAACAGTGAGCTTGCTCAGAACAAAAGAACTGTGCTTCCTACACACACGGGGCATATCTAGTTCAACTCTGCTTAGCAAATTGACAAGAACAGTAGCTTCTCTTCAGTCCAATACACTGTACTTGCTGGGAACAGACGCGAGTGCTATTTGCACTGTGTATGGCAATGGGAGCGCAATAGTGACTCTTCTTAGCAGAAAACAACTCTTGCTCGTAGGACCAGAAACTGCATGGGATTCAACTCCGTTTAGGACTGGGAAACAAACGCTAGCTCGCCTTGCAAGAAACACACTCTGCTTTTGAGAAAACAGCACTCTTCTACTCTCCTGTGTTTCCTATAGGGCCAGAACAGTGAGCTTGCTCAGAACAAAAGAACTGTGCTTCCTACACACACGGGGCATACTTACTGCTAGAACAGTAGCTTCTCTTCGTCCAATACACTGTACTTGCTGGGAACAGACGCAGTGCTATTTGCACTGTGTATGGCAATGGGAGCGCAATAGTGATCTAGAGAACTCTTCTAGAGACAGACTGATTCAATGAGTTTAGGAAAGGGACAGCTAGACTGCATGGAAACAACTCCGTTAGGACTGGAAACAACGCTAGCTCGCCTTGCAAGAAACACTCTGCTTTTGAGAAACAGCACTCTTCTACTCTCCTGTGTTTTCTATAGCAGAACAGTGAGCTTAAAGAACTGCTTTCTTACAACGGGGCATATCTAGTCAACTCTGCTTAGGAACAGAGCAGTGCTTTAGAATCTGTACTGAGAACAAATGGAATTGCTGGGATTCAGTAAGCAGGAAATGCTGCTTGCTAATTGACACAGTGACTTATTGATCAACGTATAGACTGTGAACTTAGTTAGCAGAAAACAACTCTGCTTAATAAAGTGCATGTTCTATTCAGACTGATTCTAGACTGGCAGAACTGAACTTCAGAAGTTTAGCTTGCTAGAAACAAAAGAAGCTGTCTAACACACGGCTATCTAGTCATTTAGGAACTGAGACAGTTCTCTCTGTCAATGTGTACAGCTGATAGGGCATATTGCACAGTGTATGCTTGAGCAGAAAAAGTTTAGCTGAATCAGTGCTTGCTTAGCAGAAACTGCATCTGTATCTAAGAGCTTTAGGACAGAACTGAGCAAGACAGAGCTTCTCTTGCAAGAACACTCTGCTTCTGGAACAGCAGCTTAGCTACTGTTAGCAGGAACAGAGAGCTTGCTAAGAACAAGAACTGGCACTACGGGCTGATAGTGAACTCTGCTTAGACAGAAAGAACTTAGCTCGTAGGACTGCAGATTCAACTTCGTTTAGGACTGGAACATACGCAGTCTTGCACTTTGTCATGACAACAGATCGCAATTGCTTAGCTGAACAACTATTCATGAAGATACAAGATGATGCTCATGAGTTTCAGCTACTTGCTCTGAGCATACAGTATGCTGAGAACAACTGCTTGACTCAGCTCTTACTGTGCTTCATAGCTTACAGGAAGAATTGTATGTTACAATCAGCTAGCTATTCAGATCAACTCTGCTTAAGTCAATACTTGACAGACAGTGCTATTGCTAACTTTGTAGGCAGATACACTGTTGAATGACAATTGTGAACTCTTAGCAGAAAAATCTTGCTAGACAGAAACTGCATGGAGATTCACAGTTTAGGATAGGAACAACGCTGCAAGAACACCTTGCTTTGAGAAACAGCACTCTTTAGACTGATCTTCTTCCTGTTCTAGGCAGAACAGTGAGCTTGAACAGAACAAAGACTGTGCTTCCTACACACGGGGCATATTTAGTTCAACTCTGCTTAGGAAAGAACAGTAGCTTCTCTTGCTGTAAATGGAATGAAGCATAGAGAGCGTAATTGGCAATGGAGAGCAATAGTGACTCTTAGAACTCGTAGGACCAGAAACTGCATGGGATTCAACTCCGTTTAGGACTGGAAACAAACGCTAGCTCGCCTTGCAAGAAACACTCTGCTTTGAGAAACAGCACTCTTTACTTCCTGAGTTAAGCCAGCACTGGACTCTGTTCTATAGGGACAGAAACTGTGCTTCCTACACACACGGGGCATATCTTAGTTCACTCTGCTTAGGAAACTGACAAGAACAGTAGCTTCTCTTCAGTCCAATACACTGTACTTGCTGGGAACAGACGCGAGTGCTATTTGCACTGTGTATGCAATGGGAGCGCAATAGTGACTCTTCTTAGCAGAAAACAACTCTTGCTCGTAGGACCAGAAACTGCATGGGATTCAACTCCGTTTAGGACTGGGAAACAAACGCTAGCTCGCCTTGCAAGAAACACACTCTGCTTTTGAGAAAACAGCACTCTTCTACTCTCCTGTGTTTCCTATAGGGCCAGAACAGTGAGCTTGCTCAGAACAAAAGAAATGTGCTTCCTACACACACGGGGAATATCTAGTTCAACTCTGCTTAGGAAACTGACAAGAACAGTAGCTTCTCTTCAGTCCAATACACTGTACTTGCTGGGAACAGACGCGAGTGCTATTTGCACTGTGTATGGCAATGGGAGCGCAATAGTGACTCTTCTTAGCAGAAAACAACTCTTGCTCGTAGGACCAGAAACTGCATGGGATTCAACTCCGTTTAGGACTGGGAAACAAACGCTAGCTCGCCTTGCAAGAAACACACTCTGCTTTTGAGAAAACAGCACTCTTCTACTCTCCTGTGTTTCCTATTGGGCCAGAACAGTGAGCTTGCTCAGAACAAAAGAACTGTGCTTCCTACACACACGGGGCATATCTAGTTCAACTCTGCTTAGGAAACTGACAAGAACAGTAGCTTCTCTTCAGTCCAATACACTGTACTTGCTGGGAACAGACGCGAGTGCTATTTGCACTGTGTATGGCAATGGGAGCGCAATAGTGACTCTTCTTAGCAGAAAACAAATCTTGCTCGTAGGACCAGAAACTGCATGGGATTCAACTCCGTTTAGGACTGGGAAACAAACGCTAGCTCGCCTTGCAAGAAACACACTCTGCTTTTGAGAAAACAGCACTCTTCTACTCTCCTGTGTTTCCTATAGGGCCAGAACAGTGAGCTTGCTCAGAACAAAAGAACTGTGCTTCCTACACACACGGGGCATATCTAGTTCAACTCTGCTTAGGAAACTGACAAGAACAGTAGCTTCTCTTCAGTCCAATACACTGTACTTGCTGGGAACAGACGCGAGTGCTATTTGCACTGTGTATGGCAATGGGAGCGCAATAGTGACTCTTCTTAGCAGAAAACAACTCTTGCTCGTAGGACCAGAAACTGCATGGGATTCAACTCCTTTTAGGACTGGGAAACAAACGCTAGCTCGCCTTGCAAGAAACACACTCTGCTTTTGAGAAAACAGCACTCTTCTACTCTCCTGTGTTTCCTATAGGGCCAGAACAGTGAGCTTGCTCAGAACAAAAGAACTGTGCTTCCTACACACACGGGGCATATCTAGTTCAACTCTGCTTAGGAAACTGACAAGAACAGTAGCTTCTCTTCAGTCCAATACACTGTACTTGCTGGGAACAGACGCGAGTGCTATTTGCACTGTGTATGGCAATGGGAGCGCAATAGTGACTCTTCTTAGCAGAAAACAACTCTTGCTCGTAGGACCAGAAACTGCATGGGATTCAACTCCGTTTAGGACTGGGAAACAAACGCTAGCTCGCCTTGCAAGAAACACACTCTGCTTTTGAGAAAACAGCACTCTTCTACTCTCCAGTGTTTCCTATAGGACCAGAACAGTGAGCTTGCTCAGAACAAAAGAACTGTGCTTCCTACACACACGGGGCATATCTAGTTCAACTCTGCTTAGCAAACTGACAAGAACAGTAGCTTCTCTTCAGTCCAATACACTGTACTTGCTGGGAACAGACGCGAGTGCTATTTGCACTGCATATGGCAATGGCAGCGCAATAGTGACTCTTCTTAGCAGAAAACAACTCTTGCTCGTAGGACCAGAAACTGCATGGGATTCAACTCCGTTTAGGACTGGGAAACAAACGCTAGCTCGCCTTGCAAGAAACACACTCTGCTTTTGAGAAAACAGCACTCTTCTACTCTCCTGTGTTTCCTATAGGGCCAGAACAGTAAGCTTGCTCAGAACAAAAGAACTGTGCTTCCTACACACACGGGGCATATCTAGTTCAACTCTGCTTAGGAAACTGACCAGAACAGTAGCTTCTCTTCAGTCCAATACACTGTACTTGCTGGGAACAGACGCGAGTGCTATTTGCACTGTGTATGGCAATGGGAGCGCAATAGTGACTCTTCTTAGCAGAAAACAACTCTTGCTCGTAGGACCAGAAACTGCATGGGATTCAACTCCGTTTAGGACTGGGAAACAAACGCTAGCTCGCCTTGCAAGAAACACACTCTGCTTTTGAGAAAACAGCACTCTTCTACTCTCCTGTGTTTCCTATAGGGCCAGAACAGTGAGCTTGCTCAGAACAAAAGAACTGTGCTTCTACACACACGGGGCATATCTAGTTCAACTCTGCTTAGGAAACTGACAAGAACAGTAGCTTCTCTTCAGTCCAATACACTGTACTTGCTGGGAACAGACGCGAGTGCTATTTGCACTGTGTATGGCAATGGGAGCGCAATAGTGACTCTTCTTAGCAGAAAACAACTCTTGCTCGTAGGACCAGAAACTGCATGGGATTCAACTCCGTTTAGGACTGGGAAACAAACGCTAGCTCGCCTTGCAAGAAACACACTCTGCTTTTGAGAAAACAGCACTCTTCTACTCTCCTGTGTTTCCTATAGGGCCAGAACAGTGAGCTTGCTCAGAACAAAAGAACTGTGCTTCCTACACACACGGGGCATATCTAGTTCAACTCTGCTTAGGAAACTGACAAGAACAGTAGCTTCTCTTCAGTCCAATACACTGTACTTGCTGGGAACAGACGCGAGTGCTATTTGCACTGTGTATGGCAATGGGAGCGCAATAGTGACTCTTCTTAGCAGAAAACAACTCTTGCTCGTAGGACCAGAAACTGCATGGGATTCAACTCCTTTTAGGACTGGGAAACAAACGCTAGCTCGCCTTGCAAGAAACACACTCTGCTTTTGAGAAAACAGCACTCTTCTACTCTCCTGTGTTTCCTATAGGGCCAGAACAGTGAGCTTGCTCAGAACAAAAGAACTGTGCTTCCTACACACACGGGGCATATCTAGTTCAACTCTGCTTAGGAAACTGACAAGAACAGTAGCTTCTCTTCAGTCCAATACACTGTACTTGCTGGGAACAGACGCGAGTGCTATTTGCACTGTGTATGGCAATGGGAGCGCAATAGTGACTCTTCTTAGCAGAAAACAACTCTTGCTCGTAGGACCAGAAACTGCATGGGATTCAACTCCGTTTAGGACTGGGAAACAAACGCTAGCTCGCCTTGCAAGAAACACACTCTGCTTTTGAGAAAACAGCACTCTTCTACTCTCCTGTGTTTCCTATAGGGCCAGAACAGTGAGCTTGCTCAGAACAAAAGAACTGTGCTTCCTACACACACGGGGCATATCTAGTTCAACTCTGCTTAGGAAACTGACAAGAACAGTAGCTTCTCTTCAGTCCAATACACTGTACTTGCTGGGAACAGACGCGAGTGCTATTTGCACTGTGTATGGCAATGGGAGCGCAATAGTGACTCTTCTTAGCAGAAAACAACTCTTGCTCGTAGGACCAGAAACTGCATGGGATTCAACTCCTTTTAGGACTGGGAAACAAACGCTAGCTCGCCTTGCAAGAAACACACTCTGCTTTTGAGAAAACAGCACTCTTCTACTCTCCTGTGTTTCCTATAGGGCCAGAACAGTGAGCTTGCTCAGAACAAAAGAACTGTGCTTCCTACACACACGGGGCATATCTAGTTCAACTCTGCTTAGGAAACTGACAAGAACAGTAGCTTCTCTTCAGTCCAATACACTGTACTTGCTGGGAACAGACGCCAGTGCTATTTGCACTGTGTATGGCAATGGGAGCGCAATAGTGACTCTTCTTAGCAGAAAACAACTCTTGCTCGTAGGACCAGAAACTGCATGGGATTCAACTCCGTTTAGGACTGGGAAACAAACGCTAGCTCGCCTTGCAAGAAACACACTCTGCTTTTGAGAAAACAGCACTCTTCTACTCTCCAGTGTTTCCTATAGGACCAGAACAGTGAGCTTGCTCAGAACAAAAGAACTGTGCTTCCTACACACACGGGGCATATCTAGTTCAACTCTGCTTAGCAAACTGACAAGAACAGTAGCTTCTCTTCAGTCCAATACACTGTACTTGCTGGGAACAGACGCGAGTGCTATTTGCACTGTGTATGGCAATGGGAGCGCAATAGTGACTCTTCTTAGCAGAAAACAACTCTTGCTCGTAGGACCAGAAACTGCATGGGATTCAACTCCGTTTAGGACTGGGAAACAAACGCTAGCTCGCCTTGCAAGAAACACACTCTGCTTTTGAGGAAACAGCACTCTTCTACTCTCCTGTGTTTCCTATAGGGCCAGAACAGTGAGCTTGCTCAGAACAAAAGAACTGTGCTTCCTACACACACGGGGCATATCTAGTTCAACTCTGCTTAGGAAACTGACAAGAACAGTAGCTTCTCTTCAGTCCAATACACTGTACTTGCTGGGAACAGACGCGAGTGCTATTTGCACTGTGTATGGCAATGGGAGCGCAATAGTGACTCTTCTTAGCAGAAAACAACTCTTGCTCGTAGGACCAGAAACTGCATGGGATTCAACTCCGTTTAGGACTGGGAAACAAACGCTAGCTCGCCTTGCAAGAAACACACTCTGCTTTTGAGAAAACAGCACTCTTCTACTCTCCTGTGTTTCCTATAGGGCCAGAACAGTGAGCTTGCTCAGAACAAAAGAACTGTGCTTCTACACACACGGGGCATATCTAGTTCAACTCTGCTTAGGAAACTGACAAGAACAGTAGCTTCTCTTCAGTCCAATACACTGTACTTGCTGGGAACAGACGCGAGTGCTATTTGCACTGTGTATGGCACTGGGAGCGCAATAGTGACTCTTCTTAGCAGAAAACAACTCTTGCTCGTAGGACCAGAAACTGCATGGGATTCAAATCCGTTTAGGACTGGGAAACAAACGCTAGCTCGCCTTGCAAGAAACACACTCTGCTTTTGAGAAAACAGCACTCTTCTACTCTCCTGTGTTTCCTATAGGGCCAGAACAGTGAGCTTGCTCAGAACAAAAGAACTGTGCTTCCTACACACACGGGGCATATCTAGTTCAACTCTGCTTAGGAAACTGACAAGAACAGTAGCTTCTCTTCAGTCCAATACACTGTACTTGCTGGGAACAGACGCGAGTGCTATTTGCACTGTGTATGGCAATGGGAGCGCAATAGTGACTCTTCTTAGCAGAAAACAACTCTTGCTCGTAGGACCACAAACTGCATGGGATTCAACTCCGTTTAGGACTGGGAAACAAACGCTAGCTCGCCTTGCAAGAAACACACTCTGCTTTTGAGAAAACAGCACTCTTCTACTCTCCTGTGTTTCCTATAGGGCCAGAACAGTGAGCTTGCTCAGAACAAAAGAACTGTGCTTCTACACACACGGGGCATATCTAGTTCAACTCTGCTTAGGAAACTGACCAGAACAGTAGCTTCTCTTCAGTCCAATACACTGTACTTGCTGGGAACAGACGCGAGTGCTATTTGCACTGTGTATGGCAATGGGAGCGCAATAGTGACTCTTCTTAGCAGAAAACAACTCTTGCTCGTAGGACCAGAAACTGCATGGGATTCAACTCCGTTTAGGACTGGGAAACAAACGCTAGCTCGCCTTGCAAGAAACACACTCTGCTTTTGAGAAAACAGCACTCTTCTACTCTCCTGTGTTTCCTATAGGGCCAGAACAGTGAGCTTGCTCAGAACAAAAGAACTGTGCTTCCTACACACACGGGGCACATCTAGTTCAACTCTGCTTAGGAAACTGACAAGAACAGTAGCTTCTCTTCAGTCCAATACACTGTACTTGCTGGGAACAGACGCGAGTGCTATTTGCACTGTGTATGGCAATGGGAGCGCAATAGTGACTCTTCTTAGCAGAAAACAACTCTTGCTCGTAGGACCAGAAACTGCATGGGATTCAACTCCGTTTAGGACTGGGAAACAAACGCTAGCTCGCCTTGCAAGAAACACACTCTGCTTTTGAGAAAACAGCACTCTTCTACTCTCCTGTGTTTCCTATAGGGCCAGAACAGTGAGCTTGCTCAGAACAAAAGAACTGTGCTTCCTACACACACGGGGCATATCTAGTTCAACTCTGCTTAGGAAACTGACAAGAACAGTAGCTTCTCTTCAGTCCAATACACTGTACTTGCTGGGAACAGACGCCAGTGCTATTTGCACTGTGTATGGCAATGGGAGCGCAATAGTGACTCTTCTTAGCAGAAAACAACTCTTGCTCGTAGGACCAGAAACTGCATGGGATTCAACTCCGTTTAGGACTGGGAAACAAACGCTAGCTCGCCTTGCAAGAAACACACTCTGCTTTTGAGAAAACAGCACTCTTCTACTCTCCTGTGTTTCCTATAGGGCCAGAACAGTGAGCTTGCTCAGAACAAAAGAACTGTGCTTCCTACACACACGGGGCATATCTAGTTCAACTCTGCTTAGGAAACTGACAAGAACAGTAGCTTCTCTTCAGTCCAATACACTGTACTTGCTGGGAACAGACGCGAGTGCTATTTGCACTGTGTATGGCAATGGGAGCGCAATAGTGACTCTTCTTAGCAGAAAACAACTCTTGCTCGTAGGACCAGAAACTGCATGGGATTCAACTCCGTTTAGGACTGGGAAACAAACGCTAGCTCGCCTTGCAAGAAACACACTCTGCTTTTGAGAAAACAGCACTCTTCTACTCTCCTGTGTTTCCTATAGGGCCAGAACAGTGAGCTTGCTCAGAACAAAAGAACTGTGCTTCCCACACACACGGGGCATATCTAGTTCAACTCTGCTTAGGAAACTGACAAGAACAGTAGCTTCTCTTCAGTCCAATACACTGTACTTGCTGGGAACAGACGCCAGTGCTATTTGCACTGTGTATGGCAATGGGAGCGCAATAGTGACTCTTCTTAGCAGAAAACAACTCTTGCTCGTAGGACCAGAAACTGCATGGGATTCAACTCCGTTTAGGACTGGGAAACAAACGCTAGCTCGCCTTGCAAGAAACACACTCTGCTTTTGAGAAAACAGCACTCTTCTACTCTCCTGTGTTTCCTATAGGGCCAGAACAGTGAGCTTGCTCAGAACAAAAGAACTGTGCTTCCTACACACACGGGGCATATCTAGTTCAACTCTGCTTAGGAAACTGACAAGAACAGTAGCTTCTCTTCAGTCCAATACACTGTACTTGCTGGGAACAGACGCCAGTGCTATTTGCACTGTGTATGGCAATGGGAGCGCAATAGTGACTCCTCTTAGCAGAAAACAACTCTTGCTCGTAGGACCAGAAACTGCATGGGATTCAACTCCGTTTAGGACTGGGAAACAAACGCTAGCTCGCCTTGCAAGAAACACACTCTGCTTTTGAGAAAACAGCACTCTTCTACTCTCCTGTGTTTCCTATAGGGCCAGAACAGTGAGCTTGCTCAGAACCAAAGAACTGTGCTTCCTACACACACGGGGCATATCTAGTTCAACTCTGCTTAGGAAACTGACAAGAACAGTAGCTTCTCTTCAGTCCAATACACTGTACTTGCTGGGAACAGACGCCAGTGCTATTTGCACTGTGTATGGCAATGGGAGCGCAATAGTGACTCTTCTTAGCAGAAAACAACTCTTGCTCGAAGGACCAGAAACTGCATGGGATTCAACTCCGTTTAGGACTGGGAAACAAACGCTAGCTCGCCTTGCAAGAAACACACTCTGCTTTTGAGAAAACAGCACTCTTCTACTCTCCTGTGTTTCCTATAGGGCCAGAACAGTGAGCTTGCTCAGAACCAAAGAACTGTGCTTCCTACACACACGGGGCATATCTAGTTCAACTCTGCTTAGGAAACTGACAAGAACAGTAGCTTCTCTTCAGTCCAATACACTGTACTTGCTGGGAACAGACGCGAGTGCTATTTGCACTGTGTATGGCAATGGGAGCGCAATAGTGACTCTTCTTAGCAGAAAACAACTCTTGCTCGTAGGACCAGAATCTGCATGGGATTCAACTCCGTTTAGGACTGGGAAACAAACGCTAGCTCGCCTTGCAAGAAACACACTCTGCTTTTGAGAAAACAGCACTCTTCTACTCTCCTGTGTTTCCTATAGGGCCAGAACAGTGAGCTTGCTCAGAACAAAAGAACTGTGCTTCCTACACACACGGGGCATATCTAGTTCAACTCTGCTTAGGAAACTGACAAGAACAGTAGCTTCTCTTCAGTCCAATACACTGTACTTGCTGGGAACAGACGCCAGTGCTATTTGCACTGTGTATGGCAATGGGAGCGCAATAGTGACTCTTCTTAGCAGAAAACAACTCTTGCTCGTAGGACCAGAAACTGCATGGGATTCAACTCCGTTTAGGACTGGGAAACAAACGCTAGCTCGCCTTGCAAGAAACACACTCTGCTTTTGAGAAAACAGCACTCTTCTACTCTCCTGTGTTTCCTATAGGGCCAGAACAGTGAGCTTGCTCAGAACAAAAGAACTGTGCTTCCTACACACACGGGGCATATCTAGTTCAACTCTGCTTAGGAAACTGACAAGAACAGTAGCTTCTCTTCAGTCCAATACACTGTACTTGCTGGGAACAGACGCCAGTGCTATTTGCACTGTGTATGGCAATGGGAGCTCAATAGTGACTCTTCTTAGCAGAAAACAACTCTTGCTCGTAGGACCAGAATCTGCATGGGATTCAACTCCGTTTAGGACTGGGAAACAAACGCTAGCTCGCCTTGCAAGAAACACACTCTGCTTTTGAGAAAACAGCACTCTTCTACTCTCCTGTGTTTCCTATAGGGCCAGAACAGTGAGCTTGCTCAGAACAAAAGAACTGTGCTTCCTACACACACGGGGCATATCTAGTTCAACTCTGCTTAGGAAACTGACAAGAACAGTAGCTTCTCTTCAGTCCAATACACTGTACTTGCTGGGAACAGACGCGAGTGCTATTTGCACTGTGTATGGCAATGGGAGCGCAATAGTGACTCTTCTTAGCAGAAAACAACTATTGCTTGTAGGACCAGAAACTGCATGGGATTCAACTCCGTTTAGGACTGGGAAACAAACGCTAGCTCGCCTTGCAAGAAACACACTCTGCTTTTGAGAAAACAGCACTCTTCTACTCTCCTGTGTTTCCTATAGGGCCAGAACAGTGAGCTTGCTCAGAACAAAAGAACTGTGCTTCCTACACACACGGGGCATATCTAGTTCAACTCTGCTTAGGAAACTGACAAGAACAGTAGCTTCTCTTCAGTCCAATACACTGTACTTGCTGGGAACAGACGCCAGTGCTATTTGCACTGTGTATGGCAATGGGAGCGCAATAGTGACTCTTCTTAGCAGAAAACAACTCTTGCTCGTAGGACCAGAATCTGCATGGGATTCAACTCCGTTTAGGACTGGGAAACAAACGCTAGCTCGCCTTGCAAGAAACACACTCTGCTTTTGAGAAAACAGCACTCTTCTACTCTCCTGTGTTTCCTATAGGGCCAGAACAGTGAGCTTGCTCAGAACAAAAGAACTGTGCTTCCTACACACACGGGGCATATCTAGTTCAACTCTGCTTAGGAAACTGACAAGAACAGTAGCTTCTCTTCAGTCCAATACACTGTACTTGCTGGGAACAGACGCCAGTGCTATTTGCACTGTGTATGGCAATGGGAGCGCAATAGTGACTCTTCTTAGCAGAAAACAACTCTTGCTCGTAGGACCAGAAACTGCATGGGATTCAACTCCGTTTAGGACTGGGAAACAAACGCTAGCTCGCCTTGCAAGAAACACACTCTGCTTTTGAGAAAACAGCACTCTTCTACTCTCCTGTGTTTCCTATAGGGCCAGAACAGTGAGCTTGCTCAGAACAAAAGAACTGTGCTTCCTACACACACGGGGCATATCTAGTTCAACTCTGCTTAGGAAACTGACAAGAACAGTAGCTTCTCTTCAGTCCAATACACTGTACTTGCTGGGAACAGACGCCAGTGCTATTTGCACTGTGTATGGCAATGGGAGCGCAATAGTGACTCTTCTTAGCAGAAAACAACTCTTGCTCGTAGGACCAGAAACTGCATGGGATTCAACTCCGTTTAGGACTGGGAAACAAACGCTAGCTCGCCTTGCAAGAAACACACTCTGCTTTTGAGAAAACAGCACTCTTCTACTCTCCTGTGTTTCCTATAGGGCCAGAACAGTGAGCTTGCTCAGAACAAAAGAACTGTGCTTCTACACACACGGGCATATCTAGTTCAACTCTGCTTAGGAAACTGACAAGAACAGTAGCTTCTCTTCAGTCCAATACACTGTACTTGCTGGGAACAGACGCCAGTGCTATTTGCACTGTGTATGGCAATGGGAGCGCAATAGTGACTCTTCTTAGCAGAAAAAAATTCTTGCTCGTAGGACCAGAAACTGAATGGGATTCAAACTCCGTTTAGGACTGGGAAACAAACGCTAGCTCGCCTTGCAAGAAACACACTCTGCTTTTGAGAAAACAGCACTCTTCTACTCTCCTGTGTTTCCTATAGGGCCAGAACAGTGAGCTTGCTCAGAACAAAAGAACTGTGCTTCCTACACACACGGGGCATATCTAGTTCAACTCTGCTTAGGAAACTGACAAGAACAGTAGCTTCTCTTCAGTCCAATACACTGTACTTGCTGGGAACAGACGCCAGTGCTATTTGCACTGTGTATGGCAATGGGAGCGCAATAGTGACTCTTCTTAGCAGAAAACAACTCTTGCTCGTAGGACCAGAAACTGCATGGGATTCAACTCCGTTTAGGACTGGGAAACAAACGCTAGCTCGCCTTGCAAGAAACACACTCTGCTTTTGAGAAAACAGCACTCTTCTACTCTCCTGTGTTTCCTATAGGGCCAGAACAGTGAGCTTGCTCAGAACAAAAGAACTGTGCTTCCTACACACACGGGGCATATCTAGTTCAACTCTGCTTAGGAAACTGACAAGAACAGTAGCTTCTCTTCAGTCCAATACACTGTACTTGCTGGGAACAGACGCGAGTGCTATTTGCACTGTGTATGGCAATGGGAGCGCAATAGTGACTCTTCTTAGCAGAAAAAAATTCTTGCTCGTAGGACCAGAAACTGAATGGGATTCAAACTCCGTTTAGGACTGGGAAACAAACGCTAGCTCGCCTTGCAAGAAACACACTCTGCTTTTGAGAAAACAGCACTCTTCTACTCTCCTGTGTTTCCTATAGGGCCAGAACAGTGAGCTTGCTCAGAACAAAAGAACTGTGCTTCCTACACACACGGGGCATATCTAGTTCAACTCTGCTTAGGAAACTGACTCTCCTGTGTTTCCTATAGGGCCAGAACAGTGAGCTTGCTCAGAACAAAAGAACTGTGCTTCCTACACACACGGGGCATATCTAGTTCAACTCTGCTTAGGAAACTGACAAGAACAGTAGCTTATCTTCAGTCCAATACACTGTACTTGCTGGGAACAGACGCCAGTGCTATTTGCATTGTGTATGGCAATGGGAGCGCAATAGTGACTCTTCTTAGCAGAAAACAACTCTTGCTCGTAGGACCAGAAACTGCATGGGATTCAACTCCGTTTAGGACTGGGAAACAAACGCTAGCTCGCCTTGCAAGAAACACACTCTGCTTTTGAGAAAACAGCACTCTTCTACTCTCCTGTGTTTCCTATAGGGCCAGAACAGTGAGCTTGCTCAGAACAAAAGAACTGTGCTTCCTACACACACGGGGCATATCTAGTTCAACTCTGCTTAGGAAACTGACAAGAACAGTAGCTTCTCTTCAGTCCAATACACTGTACTTGCTGGGAACAGACGCGAGTGCTATTTGCACTGTGTATGGCAATGGGAGCGCAATAGTGACTCTTCTTAGCAGAAAACAACTCTTGCTCGTAGGACCAGAAACTGCATGGGATTCAACTCCGTTTAGGACTGGGAAACAAACGCTAGCTCGCCTTGCAAGAAACACACTCTGCTTTTGAGAAAACAGCACTCTTCTACTCTCCTGTGTTTCCTATAGGGCCAGAACAGTGAGCTTGCTCAGAACAAAAGAACTGAGCTTCCTACACACACGGGGCATATCTAGTTCAACTCTGCTTAGGAAACTGACAAGAACAGTAGCTTCTCTTCAGTCCAATACACTGTACTTGCTGGGAACAGACGCGAGTGCTATTTGCACTGTGTATGGCAATGGGAGCGCAATAGTGACTCTTCTTAGCAGAAAACAACTCTTGCTCGTAGGACCAGAAACTGCATGGGATTCAACTCCGTTTAGGACTGGGAAACAAACGCTAGCTCGCCTTGCAAGAAACACACTCTGCTTTTGAGAAAACAGCACTCTTCTACTCTCCTGTGTTTCCTATAGGGCCAGAACAGTGAGCTTGCTCAGAACAAAAGAACTGTGCTTCCTACACACACGGGGCATATCTAGTTCAACTCTGCTTAGGAAACTGACAAGAACAGTAGCTTCTCTTCAGTCCAATACACTGTACTTGCTGGGAACAGACGCCAGTGCTATTTGCACTGTGTATGGCAATGGGAGCGCAATAGTGACTCTTCTTAGCAGAAAACAACTCTTGCTCGTAGGACCAGAAACTGCATGGGATTCAACTCCGTTTAGGACTGGGAAACAAACGCTAGCTCGCCTTGCAAGAAACACACTCTGCTTTTGAGGAAACAGCACTCTTCTACTCTCCTGTGTTTCCTATAGGGCCAGAACAGTGAGCTTGCTCAGAACAAAAGAACTGTGCTTCCTACACACACGGGGCATATCTAGTTCAACTCTGCTTAGGAAACTGACAAGAACAGTAGCTTCTCTTCAGTCCAATACACTGTACTTGCTGGGAACAGACGCCAGTGCTATTTGCACTGTGTATGGCAATGGGAGCGCAATAGTGACTCTTCTTAGCAGAAAACAACTCTTGCTCGTAGGACCAGAAACTGCATGGGATTCAACTCCGTTTAGGACTGGGAAACAAACGCTAGCTCGCCTTGCAAGAAACACACTCTACTTTTGAGAAAACAGCACTCTTCTACTCTCCTGTGTTTCCTATAGGGCCAGAACAGTGAGCTTGCTCAGAACAAAAGAACTGTGCTTCCTACACACACGGGGCATATCTAGTTCAACTCTGCTTAGGAAACTGACAAGAACAGTAGCTTCTCTTCAGTCCAATACACTGTACTTGCTGGGAACAGACGCCAGTGCTATTTGCACTGTGTATGGCAATGGGAGCGCAATAGTGACTCTTCTTAGCAGAAAACAACTCTTGCTCGTAGGACCAGAAACTGCATGGGATTCAACTCCGTTTAGGACTGGGAAACAAACGCTAGCTCGCCTTGCAAGAAACACACTCTGCTTTTGAGAAAACAGCACTCTTCTACTCTCCTGTGTTTCCTATAGGGCCAGAACAGTGAGCTTGCTCAGAACAAAAGAACTGTGCTTCCTACACACACGGGGCATATCTAGTTCAACTCTGCTTAGGAAACTGACAAGAACAGTAGCTTCTCTTCAGTCCAATACACTGTACTTGCTGGGAACAGACGCGAGTGCTATTTGCACTGTGTATGGCAATGGGAGCGCAATAGTGACTCTTCTTAGCAGAAAACAACTCTTGCTTGTAGGACCAGAAACTGCATGGGATTCAACTCCGTTTAGGACTGGGAAACAAACACTAGCTCGCCTTGCAAGAAACACACTCTGCTTTTGAGAAAACAGCACTCTTCTACTCTCCTGTGTTTCCTATAGGGCCAGAACAGTGAGCTTGCTCAGAACAAAAGAACTGTGCTTCCTACACACACGGGGCATATCTAGTTCAACTCTGCTTAGGAAACTGACAAGAACAGTAGCTTCTCTTCAGTCCAATACACTGTACTTGCTGGGAACAGACGCGAGTGCTATTTGCACTGTGTATGGCAATGGGAGCGCAATAGTGACTCTTCTTAGCAGAAAAAAATTCTTGCTCGTAGGACCAGAAACTGAATGGGATTCAAACTCCGTTTAGGACTGGGAAACAAACGCTAGCTCGCCTTGCAAGAAACACACTCTGCTTTTGAGAAAACAGCACTCTTCTACTCTCCTGTGTTTCCTATAGGACCAGAACAGTGAGCTTGCTCAGAACAAAAGAACTGTGCTTCCTACACACACGGGGCATATCTAGTTCAACTCTGCTTAGGAAACTGACAAGAACAGTAGCTTCTCTTCAGTCCAATACACTGTACTTGCTGGGAACAGACGCGAGTGCTATTTGCACTGTGTATCGCAATGGGAGCGCAATAGTGACTCTTCTTAGCAGAAAACAACTCTTGCTCGTAGGACCAGAAACTGCATGGGATTCAACTCCGTTTAGGACTGGGAAACAAACGCTAGCTCGCCTTGCAAGAAACACACTCTGCTTTTGAGAAAACAGCACTCTTCTACTCTCCTGTGTTTCCTATAGGGCCAGAACAGTGAGCTTGCTCAGAACAAAAGAACTGTGCTTCCTACACACACGGGGCATATCTAGTTCAACTCTGCTTAGTAAACTGACAAGAACAGTAGCTTCTCTTCAGTCCAATACACTGTACTTGCTGGGAACAGACGCGAGTGCTATTTGCACTGTGTATGGCAATGGGAGTGCAATAGTGACTCTTCTTAGCAGAAAACAACTCTTGCTCATAGGACCAGAAACTGCATGGGATTCAACTCTGTTTAGGACTGGGAAACAAACGCTAGCTCGCCTTGCAAGAAACACACTCTGCTTTTGAGAAAACAGCACTCTTCTACTCTCCTGTGTTTCCTATAGGGCCAGAACAGTGAGCTTGCTCAGAACCAAAGAACTGTGCTTCCTACACACACGGGGCATATCTAGTTCAACTCTGCTTAGGAAACTGACAAGAACAGTAGCTTCTCTTCAGTCCAATACACTGTACTTGCTGGGAACAGACGCGAGTGCTATTTGCACTGTGTATGGCAATGGGAGCGCAATAGTGACTCTTCTTAGCAGAAAACAACTCTTGCTCATAGGACCAGAATCTGCATGGGATTCAACTCCGTTTAGGACTGGGAAACAAACGCTAGCTCGCCTTGCAAGAAACACACTCTGCTTTTGAGAAAACAGCACTCTTCTACTCTCCTGTGTTTCCTATAGGGCCAGAACAGTGAGCTTGCTCAGAACAAAAGAACTGTGCTTCCTACACACACGGGGCATATCTAGTTCAACTCTGCTTAGGAAACTGACAAGAACAGTAGCTTCTCTTCAGTCCAATACACTGTACTTGCTGGGAACAGACGCCAGTGCTATTTGCACTGTGTATGGCAATGGGAGCACAATAGTGACTCTTCTTAGCAGAAAACAACTCTTGCTCCTAGGACCAGAAACTGCATGGGATTCAACTCCGTTTAGGACTGGGAAACAAACGCTAGCTCGCCTTGCAAGAAACACACTCTGCTTTTGAGAAAACAGCACTCTTCTACTCTCCTGTGTTTCCTATAGGGCCAGAACAGTGAGCTTGCTCAGAACAAAAGAACTGTGCTTCCTACACACACGGGGCATATCTAGTTCAACTCTGCTTAGGAAACTGACAAGAACAGTAGCTTCTCTTCAGTCCAATACACTGTACTTGCTGGGAACAGACGCCAGTGCTATTTGCACTGTGTATGGCAATGGGAGCTCAATAGTGACTCTTCTTAGCAGAAAACAACTCTTGCTCGTAGGACCAGAATCTGCATGGGATTCAACTCCGTTTAGGACTGGGAAACAAACGCTAGCTCGCCTTGCAAGAAACACACTCTGCTTTTGAGAAAACAGCACTCTTCTACTCTCCTGTGTTTCCTATAGGGCCAGAACAGTGAGCTTGCTCAGAACAAAAGAACTGTGCTTCCTACACACACGGGGCATATCTAGTTCAACTCTGCTTAGGAAACTGACAAGAACAGTAGCTTCTCTTCAGTCCAATACACTGTACTTGCTGGGAACAGACGCGAGTGCTATTTGCACTGTGTATGGCAATGGGAGCGCAATAGTGACTCTTCTTAGCAGAAAACAACTCTTGCTTGTAGGACCAGAAACTGCATGGGATTCAACTCCGTTTAGGACTGGGAAACAAACGCTAGCTCGCCTTGCAAGAAACACACTCTGCTTTTGAGAAAACAGCACTCTTCTACTCTCCTGTGTTTCCTATAGGGCCAGAACAGTGAGCTTGCTCAGAACAAAAGAACTGTGCTTCCTACACACACGGGGCATATCTAGTTCAACTCTGCTTAGGAAACTGACAAGAACAGTAGCTTCTCTTCAGTCCAATACACTGTACTTGCTGGGAACAGACGCGAGTGCTATATGCACTGTGTATGGCAATGGGAGCGCAATAGTGACTCTTCTTAGCAGAAAACAACTCTTGCTCGTAGGACCAGAATCTGCATGGGATTCAACTCCGTTTAGGACTGGGAAACAAACGCTAGCTCGCCTTGCAAGAAACACACTCTGCTTTTGAGAAAACAGCACTCTTCTACTCTCCTGTGTTTCCTATAGGGCCAGAACAGTGAGCTTGCTCAGAACAAAAGAACTGTGCTTCCTACACACACGGGGCATATCTAGTTCAACTCTGCTTAGGAAACTGACAAGAACAGTAGCTTCTCTTCAGTCCAATACACTGTACTTGCTGGGAACAGACGCCAGTGCTATTTGCACTGTGTATGGCAATGGGAGCGCAATAGTGACTCTTCTTAGCAGAAAACAACTCTTGCTCGTAGGACCAGAAACTGCATGGGATTCAACTCCGTTTAGGACTGGGAAACAAACGCTAGCTCGCCTTGCAAGAAACACACTCTGCTTTTGAGAAAACAGCACTCTTCTACTCTCCTGTGTTTCCTATAGGGCCAGAACAGTGAGCTTGCTCAGAACAAAAGAACTGTGCTTCCTACACACACGGGGCATATCTAGTTCAACTCTGCTTAGGAAACTGACAAGAACAGTAGCTTCTCTTCAGTCCAATACACTGTACTTGCTGGGAACAGACGCCAGTGCTATTTGCACTGTGTATGGCAATGGGAGCGCAATAGTGACTCTTCTTAGCAGAAAACAACTCTTGCTCGTAGGACCAGAAACTGCATGGGATTCAACTCCGTTTAGGACTGGGAAACAAACGCTAGCTCGCCTTGCAAGAAACACACTCTGCTTTTGAGAAAACAGCACTCTTCTACTCTTCTGTGTTTCCTATAGGGCCAGAACAGTGAGCTTGCTCAGAACAAAAGAACTGTGCTTCCTACACACACGGGGCATATCTAGTTCAACTCTGCTTAGGAAACTGACAAGAACAGTAGCTTCTCTTCAGTCCAATACACTGTACTTGCTGGGAACAGACGCCAGTGCTATTTGCACTGTGTATGGCAATGGGAGTGCAATAGTGACTCCTCTTAGCAGAAAACAACTCTTGCTCGTAGGACCAGAAACTGCATGGGATTCAACTCCGTTTAGGACTGGGAAACAAACGCTAGCTCGCCTTGCAAGAAACACACTCTGCTTTTGAGAAAACAGCACTCTTCTACTCTCCTGTGTTTCCTATAGGGCCAGAACAGTGAGCTTGCTCAGAACAAAAGAACTGTGCTTCCTACACACACGGGGCATATCTAGTTCAACTCTGCTTAGGAAACTGACAAGAACAGTAGCTTCTCTTCAGTCCAATACACTGTACTTGCTGGGAACAGACGCCAGTGCTATTTGCACTGTGTATGGCAATGGGAGCGCAATAGTGACTCTTCTTAGCAGAAAACAACTCTTGCTCGTAGGACCAGAAACTGCATGGGATTCAACTCCGTTTAGGACTGGGAAACAAACGCTAGCTCGCCTTGCAAGAAACACACTCTGCTTTTGAGAAAACAGCACTCTTCTACTCTCCTGTGTTTCCTATAGGGCCAGAACAGTGAGCTTGCTCAGAACAAAAGAACTGTGCTTCCTACACACACGGGGCATATCTAGTTCAACTCTGCTTAGGAAACTGACAAGAACAGTAGCTTCTCTTCAGTCCAATACACTGTACTTGCTGGGAACAGACGCCAGTGCTATTTGCACTGTGTATGGCAATGGGAGCGCAATAGTGACTCTTCTTAGCAGAAAACAACTCTTGCTCGTAGGACCAGAAACTGCATGGGATTCAACTCCGTTTAGGACTGGGAAACAAACGCTAGCTCGCCTTGCAAGAAACACACTCTGCTTTTGAGAAAACAGCACTCTTCTACTCTCCTGTGTTTCCTATAGGGCCAGAACAGTGAGCTTGCTCAGAACAAAAGAACTGTGCTTCCTACACACACGGGGCATATCTAGTTCAACTCTGCTTAGGAAACTGACAAGAACAGTAGCTTCTCTTCAGTCCAATACACTGTACTTGCTGGGAACAGACGCCAGTGCTATTTGCACTGTGTATGGCAATGGGAGCGCAATAGTGACTCTTCTTAGCAGAAAACAACTCTTGCTCGTAGGACCAGAATCTGCATGGGATTCAACTCCGTTTAGGACTGGGAAACAAACGCTAGCTCGCCTTGCAAGAAACACACTCTGCTTTTGAGAAAACAGCACTCTTCTACTCTCCTGTGTTTCCTATAGGGCCAGAACAGTGAGCTTGCTCAGAACAAAAGAACTGTGCTTCCTACACACACGGGGCATATCTAGTTCAACTCTGCTTAGGAAACTGACAAGAACAGTAGCTTCTCTTCAGTCCAATACACTGTACTTGCTGGGAACAGACGCGAGTGCTATTTGCACTGTGTATGGCAATGGGAGCGCAATAGTGACTCCTCTTAGCAGAAAACAACTCTTGCTCGTAGGACCAGAAACTGCATGGGATTCAACTCCGTTTAGGACTGGGAAACAAACGCTAGCTCGCCTTGCAAGAAACACACTCTGCTTTTGAGAAAACAGCACTCTTCTACTCTCCTGTGTTTCCTATAGGGCCAGAACAGTGAGCTTGCTCAGAACAAAAGAACTGTGCTTCCTACACACACGGGGCATATCTAGTTCAACTCTGCTTAGGAAACTAACAAGAACAGTAGCTTCTCTTCAGTCCAATACACTGTACTTGCTGGGAACAGACGCCAGTGCTATTTGCACTGTGTATGGCAATGGGAGCGCAATAGTGACTCTTCTTAGCAGAAAACAACTCTTGCTCGTAGGACCAGAAACTGCATGGGATTCAACTCCGTTTAGGACTGGGAAACAAACGCTAGCTCGCCTTGCAAGAAACACACTCTGCTTTTGAGAAAACAGCACTCTTCTACTCTCCTGTGTTTCCTATAGGGCCAGAACAGTGAGCTTGCTCAGAACAAAAGAACTGTGCTTCCTACACACACGGGGCATATCTAGTTCAACTCTGCTTAGGAAACTGACAAGAACAGTAGCTTCTCTTCAGTCCAATACACTGTACTTGCTGGGAACAGACGCGAGTGCTATTTGCACTGTGTATGGCAATGGGAGCGCAATAGTGACTCTTCTTAGCAGAAAACAACTCTTGCTCGTAGGACCAGAAACTGCATGGGATTCAACTCCGTTTAGGACTGGGAAACAAACGCTAGCTCGCCTTGCAAGAAACACACTCTGCTTTTGAGAAAACAGCACTCTTCTACTCTCCTGTGTTTCCTATAGGGCCAGAACAGTGAGCTTGCTCAGAACAAAAGAACTGTGCTTCCTACACACACGGGGCATATCTAGTTCAACTCTGCTTAGGAAACTGACAAGAACAGTAGCTTCTCTTCAGTCCAATACACTGTACTTGCTGGGAACAGACGCCAGTGCTATTTGCACTGTGTATGGCAATGGGAGCGCAATAGTGACTCTTCTTAGCAGAAAACAACTCTTGCTCGTAGGACCAGAAACTGCATGGGATTCAACTCCGTTTAGGACTGGGAAACAAACGCTAGCTCGCCTTGCAAGAAACACACTCTGCTTTTGAGAAAACAGCACTCTTCTACTCTCCTGTGTTTCCTATAGGGCCAGAACAGTGAGCTTGCTCAGAACAAAAGAACTGTGCTTCTACACACACGGGGCATATCTAGTTCAACTCTGCTTAGGAAACTGACAAGAACAGTAGCTTCTCTTCAGTCCAATACACTGTACTTGCTGGGAACAGACGCGAGTGCTATTTGCACTGTGTATGGCAATGGGAGCGCAATAGTGACTCTTCTTAGCAGAAAAAAATTCTTGCTCGTAGGACCAGAAACTGAATGGGATTCAAACTCCGTTTAGGACTGGGAAACAAACGCTAGCTCGCCTTGCAAGAAACACACTCTGCTTCTGAGAAAACAGCACTCTTCTACTCTCCTGTGTTTCCTATAGGGCCAGAACAGTGAGGTTGCTCAGAACAAAAGAACTGTGCTTCCTACACACACGGGGCATATCTAGTTCAACTCTGCTTAGGAAACTGACAAGAACAGTAGCTTCTCTTCAGTCCAATACACTGTACTTGCTGGGAACAGACGCCAGTGCTATTTGCACTGTGTATGGCAATGGGAGCGCAATAGTGACTCTTCTTAGCAGAAAACAACTCTTGCTCGTAGGACCAGAAACTGCATGGGATTCAACTCCGTTTAGGACTGGGAAACAAACGCTAGCTCGCCTTGCAAGAAACACACTCTGCTTTTGAGAAAACAGCACTCTTCTACTCTCCTGTGTTTCCTATAGGGCCAGAACAGTGAGCTTGCTCAGAACAAAAGAACTGTGCTTCCTACACACACGGGGCATATCTAGTTCAACTCTGCTTAGGAAACTGACAAGAACAGTAGCTTCTCTTCAGTCCAATACACTGTACTTGCTGGGAACAGACGCGAGTGCTATTTGCACTGTGTATGGCAATGGGAGCGCAATAGTGACTCTTCTTAGCAGAAAAAAATTCTTGCTCATAGGACCAGAAACTGAATGGGATTCAAACTCCTTTTAGGACTGGGAAACAAACGCTAGCTCGCCTTGCAAGAAACACACTCTGCTTTTGAGAAAACAGCACTCTTCTACTCTCCTGTGTTTCCTATAGGGCCAGAACAGTGAGCTTGCTCAGAACAAAAGAACTGTGCTTCCTACACACACGGGGCATATCTAGTTCAACTCTGCTTAGGAAACTGACAAGAACAGTAGCTTCTCTTCAGTCCAATACACTGTACTTGCTGGGAACAGACGCGAGTGCTATTTGCACTGTGTATGGCAATGGGAGCGCAATAGTGACTCTTCTTAGCAGAAAACAACTCTTGCTCATAGGACCAGAAACTGCATGGGATTCAACTCTGTTTAGGACTGGGAAACAAACGCTAGCTCGCCTTGCAAGAAACACACTCTGCTTTTGAGAAAACAGCACTCTTCTACTCTCCTGTGTTTCCTATAGGGCCAGAACAGTGAGCTTGCTCAGAACAAAAGAACTGTGCTTCCTACACACACGGGGCATATCTAGTTCAACTCTGCTTAGGAAACTGACAAGAACAGTAGCTTCTCTTCAGTCCAATACACTGTACTTGCTGGGAACAGACGCGAGTGCTATTTGCACTGTGTATGGCAATGGGAGCGCAATAGTGACTCTTCTTAGCAGAAAACAACTCTTGCTCGTAGGACCAGAAACTGCATGGGATTCAACTCCGTTTAGGACTGGGAAACAAACGCTAGCTCGCCTTGCAAGAAACACACTCTGCTTTTGAGAAAACAGCACTCTTCTACTCTCCTGTGTTTCCTATAGGGCCAGAACAGTGAGCTTGCTCAGAACAAAAGAACTGTGCTTCTACACACACGGGGCATATGTAGTTCAACTCTGCTTAGGAAACTGACAAGAACAGTAGCTTCTCTTCAGTCCAATACACTGTACTTGCTGGGAACAGACGCCAGTGCTATTTGCACTGTGTATGGCAATGGGAGCGCAATAGTGACTCTTCTTAGCAGAAAACAACTCTTGCTCGTAGGACCAGAAACTGCATGGGATTCAACTCCGTTTAGGACTGGGAAACAAACGCTAGCTCGCCTTGCAAGAAACACACTCTGCTTTTGAGAAAACAGCACTCTTCTACTCTCCTGTGTTTCCTATAGGGCCAGAACAGTGAGCTTGCTCAGAACAAAAGAACTGTGCTTCCTACACACACGGGGCATATCTAGTTCAACTCTGCTTAGGAAACTGACAAGAACAGTAGCTTCTCTTCAGTCCAATACACTGTACTTGCTGGGAACAGACGCGAGTGCTATTTGCACTGTGTATGGCAATGGGAGC
>NW_026738041.1:0-26804 GCF_949786415.1 Peromyscus eremicus
CTTGCTCAGAACAAAAGAACTGTGCTTCCTACACAGGGCCATAACAAGTTCAACTCTGCTTAGGAAACTGACAAGAACAGTAGCTCCTCTTCCGTCCAATACACTGTACTTGCTGGGAACAGACGCGATGCTATTTGCACTATGTATGGCAATTGGAACACAATAGTGACTCACCCTACCAGAAAAAAACTCTTGCTCGTAGGACAAAAACCTGCATGTGACTCAACTCCATTTAGGACTGGGAAACAAATGCTAGCTCGCCTTACAAGAAACACACTCTGCTTTTGAGAAAAGAGCACTCTTCTACTATACTGTGTTTCCTATGGGGTCCGAACACTGAGCTTGCTCAGAACAAAAGAACTGTGCTTCCTACACACGGGCCATATCTAGTTCAACTCTGCTTAGGAAACTGACAAGAACACTAGCTCCTCTTCAGTCCGATAGACTGTACTTGCTGGGAACAGACGCGAGTGCTATTTGCACTGTGTATGGAAATGGGAGCACAATAGTGACTTTCCTTACCAGAAAACAACTCTTGCTCGTAGGACCAGAAACTGCATGTGATTCAACTCCATTTAGGACTGGGAAACAAACGCTAGCTCGCCTTACATGAAACACACTCTGCTTTTGAGAAAAGAGCACTCTTCTACTCTACTGTGCTTCCTATGGTGTCAGAACAGTGAGCTTGCTCAGAACAAAAGAACTGTGCTTCCTACACACACGGGCCATATCATGTTCAACTCTGCTTAGGAAACTGAGAAGAACAGTAGCTCCTCTTCAGTCCGATACACTGTACTTGCTGGGAACAGACGCGAGTGCTATTTGCACTGTGTATGGCAATGGGAGCGCAATAGTGACCTTCCTTACCAGAAAACAACTCTTGCTCATAGGACCAGAAACTGCATGGGATTCAACTCCATTTAGGACTGGGATACAAATGCTAGCTAGCCTTCCATGAAACACACTCTGCTTTTGAGAAAAGAGCACTCTTCTACTCTACTGTGCTTCCTATGGGGTCCGAACAGTGAGCTTGCTCAGAACAAAAGAACTGTGCTTCCTACACACACGGGCCATATATAGTTCACCTCTGCTTAGGAAACTGAGAAGAACAGTAGCTCCTCTTCAGTCCAATACACTGTACTTTCGGGGAACAAACGCGTGTGCTATTTGCACTGTGTATGGCAATTGGAGCACAATAGTGATTCGTCTTACCAGAAAACAACTCTTGCTCGTAGGAGAAAATACTGCATGTGACTCAACTCCATTTAGGACTGGGAAACAAACGCTAGCTCGACTTCCAAGAAACACACTCTGCTTTTGAGAAAAGAGCACTCTTCTTCTCTACTGTGTTTCCTATGTGTTCCGAACAGTGAGCTTGCTCAGAACAAAAAAACTGTGCTTCCTACACACATGGCCATATCTAGTTCAAGTCTGCTTAGGAACCTGAAAAGAACAGTAGATCCTCTTCAGTCCATTACACTGTACTTGCTGGGAACAGACGCCAATGCTATTTGTCCTGTGTATGGCAATGGCAGAGCAATAATGACTCTTTTTACCATAAAACAACTCTTGCTCATAGTACTAGAAACTGCATGTGATTCAACTCCATTTAGGACTGGGACACAAATGCTAGCTCGCCTTACAAGAAACACACTCTGCTTTTGAGAAAAGAGCACTCTTCTACTCTACTGTATTTCCTATAGGGCCAGAACAGTGACCTTGCTCAGAACAAAAGAACTGTGCTTCCTACACAGGGCCATAACAAGTTCAACTCTGCTTGGGAAACTGACAAGAACAGTAGCTCCTCTTCAGTCCAATACACTTTATTTGCGGGGAACAGACGCGAGTGCTATTTGCAATGTGTATGGCAATTGGAGCACAATAGTGACTCCTCTTACCAGAAAACAACTCTTGCTCGTAGGACAAAAAACTGCATGTGACTCAACTTCATTTAGGACTGGGAAACAAACTCTAGCTTGCTTTACAAGAAACACACTCTGCTTTTGAGAAAAGAGCACTCTTCTACTCTACTGTGCTTCCTATAGGGCCAGAACAGTGAGCTTGCTCAAAACAAAAAAACTGTGCTTCCTACATACACGGCCATATCTAGTTCAAGTCTGCTTAGGAACATGACAAGAACAGTAGATCCTCTTCAGTCCAATACACTGTAATTGCTGCTAACAGACGCCAGTGCTATTTGTCCTGTGTATGGCAATGGCAGCGCAATAGTGACTCTTCTTACCATAAAACAACTCTTGCTCGTAGGACCAGAAACTGCAAGTGATTCAACTCCATTTAGGACTGGCAAACAAAAGCTAGCTCACCTTACAAGAAACACACTCTGCTTTAGAGAAAAGAGCACTCTTCTACTCTACTGTGTTTCCTATAGGGCCAGAACAGTGAGCTTGCTCAGAACAAAAGAACTGTGCTTCCTACACACGGGCCATATCATGTTCAACTCTGCTTAGGAAACTGAGAAGAACAGTAGCTCCTCTTCAGTTCGATACACTGTTCTTGCTGGGAACAGACGCGAGTGCAATTTGCACTGTGTATGGCAATGGGAGCGCAATAGTGACCTTCCTTACCAAAAAACAACTCTTGCTCATAGGACCAGAAACTGCATGGGATTCAACTCCATTTAGGACTGGGATACAAATGCTAGCTAGCCTTCCATGAAACACACTCTGCTTTTGAGAAAAGAGCACTCTTCTACTCTACTGTGCTTCCTATGGGGTCCGAACAGTGAGCTTGCTCAGAACAAAAGAACTGTGCTTCCTACACACACGGGCCATATCTAGTTCAACTCTGCTTAGGAAACTGAGAAGAACAGTAGCTCCTCTTCAGTCCAATACACTGTACTTTCGGGGAACAAACGCGTGTGCTATTTGCACTGTGAATGGCAATTGGAGCACAATAGTGACTCGTCTTACCAGAAAACAACTCTTGCTCGTAGGACAAAAAACTGCATGTGACTCAACTCCATTTAGGACTGGGAAACAAACGCTAGATCGCCTTACAAGAAACACACTCTGCTTTTGAGAAAAGAGCACTCTTCTACTCTACTGTGTTTCCTATTGGGTCTGAACAGTGAGCTTGCTCAGAACAAAAGAACTGTGCTTCCTACACACATGGCCATATCTAGTTCAATTCTGCTTAGGAACCTGACAATAACAGTAGATCCTCTTCAGTCCTATACACTGTAATTGCTGCTAACAGACGCCAGTGCTATTTGCACTGTGTATGGCAATTGGAGCACAATAGTGACTCGCCCTACCAGAAAACAACTCTTGCTCGTAGGACAAAAACCTGCATGTGACTCAACTCCATTTAGGACTGGGAAACAAACGCTAGCTCACCTTACAAGAAACACACTCTGCTTTTGAGAAAAGAGCACTCTTCTACTATACTGTGTTTCCTATGGGGTCCGAACACTGAGCTTGCTCAGAACAAAAGAACTGTGCTTCCTACACACGGGCCATATCTAGTTCAACTCTGCTTAGGAAACAGACAAGAACACTAGCTCCTCTTCAGTCCAATACACTGTACTTGCGGGGAACAGACATGAGTGCTATTTGCACTGTGTATGGCAATTGGAGCACAATAGTGACTTGTCTTACCAGAAAACAACTCTTGCTCGTAGGAGAAAATACTGCATGTGACTCAACTCCATTTAGGACTGGGAAACAAACGCTAGCTCGACTTCCAAGAAACACACTCTGCTTTTGAGAAAAGAGCACTCTTCTACTCTACTGTGTTTCCTATGTGTTCCGAACAGTGAGCTTGCTCAGAACAAAAAAACTGTGCTTCCTACACACACGGCCATATCTAGTTCAAGTCTGCTTAGGAACCTGACAAGAACAGTAGATCCTCTTCAGTCCATTACACTGTACTTGCTGGGAACAGACGCCAGTGCTATTTGTCCTGTGTATGGCAATGGCAGAGCAATAATGACTCTTTTTACCATAAAACAACTCTTGCTCATAGTACTAGAAACTGCATGTGATTCAACACCATTTAGGACTGGGAAACAAATGCTAGCTCGCCTTACAAGAAACACACTCTGCTTTTGAGAAAAGAGCACTCTTCTACTCTACTGTATTTCCTATAGGGCCAGAACAGTGACCTTGCTCAGAACAAAAGAACTGTGCTTCCTACACAGGGCCATAACAAGTTCAACTCTGCTTAGGAAACTGACAAGAACAGTAGCTCCTCTTCCGTCCAATACACTGTACTTGCTGGGAACAGACGCGATGCTATTTGCACTATGTATGGCAATTGGAACACAATAGTGACTCACCCTACCAGAAAAAAACTCTTGCTCGTAGGACAAAAACCTGCATGTGACTCAACTCCATTTAGGACTGGGAAACAAACGCTAGCTCGCCTTACAAGAAACACACTCTGCTTTTGAGAAAAGAGCACTCTTCTACTATACTGTGTTTCCTATGGGGTCCGAACACTGAGCTTGCTCAGAACAAAAGAACTGTGCTTCCTACACACGGGCCATATCTAGTTCAACTCTGCTTAGGAAACTGACAAGAACACTAGCTCCTCTTCAGTCCGATAGACTGTACTTGCTGGCAACAGACGCGAGTGCTATTTGCACTGTGTATGGCAATTGGAGCACAATAGTGACTCGTCTTACCAGAAAACAACTCTTGCTCGTAGGACAAAAAACTGCATGTGACTCAACTCCATTTAGGACTGGGAAACAAACGCTAGATCGCCTTACAAGAAACACACTCTGCTTTTCAGAAAAGAGCACTCTTCTACTCTACTGTGTTTCCTATGGGGTCCGAACAGTGAGCTTGCTCAGAACAAAAGAACTGTGCTTCCTACACACATGGCCATATCTAGTTCAATTCTGCTTAGGAACCTGACAATAACAGTAGATCCTCTTCAGTCCTATACACTGTAATTGCTGCTAACAGACGCCAGTGCTATTTGTCCTGTGTATGGCAATGGCAGCACAATAGTGACTCTTCTTACCTTAAAACAACTCTTGCTCGTAGGACCAGATACTGCATGTGATTCAACTCCATTTAGGACTGGGACACAAAAGCTAGCTCACCTTACAGAAACACTCTCTGCTTTAGAGAAAAGAGCACTCTTCTACTCTACTGTGTTTCCTATAGGGCCAGAAGAGTGAGCTTGCTCAGAACAAAGAACTGTGCTTCCTACACACGGGCCATATCTAGTTCAACTCTGCTTAGGAAACTGACAAGAACAGTAGCTCCTCTTCAGTCCGATACACTGTACTTGCTGAGAACAGACGCGAGAGCTATTTGCACTATATATGGCAAGGGGAGCGCAACAGTGACTTTCCTTACCAGAAAACAACTCTTGCTCGTAGGACCAGAAACTGCATGTGATTCCACTCCATTTAGGACTGGGAAACAAATGCTAGCTCGCCTTACAAAAACACACTCTGCTTTAAAGAAAAGAGCACTCTTCTACTCTACTGTGTTTCCTATAGGGCCAGAACAGTGAGCTTGCTCTGAACAAAGAACTGTGCTTCCTACACACGCGCCATATCTAGTTCAACTCTGCTTAGGAAAAGGACAAGAACAGTAGCTCCTCTTCAGTCCGATACACTGTACTTGCAGGGAACAGACGCGAGTGCTATTTGCACTGTGTATGGCAATTGGAGCACAATAGTGACTCGCCCTACCAGAAAACAACTCTTGCTCGTAGGACAAAAACCTGCATGTGACTCAACTCCATTTAGGACTG
Organism: Peromyscus eremicus; assembly: GCF_949786415.1. Lineage (NCBI taxonomy): Eukaryota > Metazoa > Chordata > Mammalia > Rodentia > Cricetidae > Peromyscus > Peromyscus eremicus. The sequence continues at coordinate 5,734 of NW_026738041.1, forward strand.
GGAAACAAACGCTAGCTCGCCTTACAAGAAACACACTCTGCTTTTGAGAAAAGAGCACTCTTCTACTCTACTGTGTTTCCTATGGGGTCCGAACACTGAGCTTGCTCAGAACAAAAGAACTGTGCTTCCTACACACGGGCCATATCTAGTTCAGCTCTGCTTAGGAAACTGACAAGAACAGTAGCTCCTCTTCAGTCCGATAGACTGTACTTGCTGGGAACAGACGCGAGTGCTATTTGCACTGTGTATGGAAATGGGAGCACAATAGTGACTTTCCTTACCAGAAAACAACTCTTGCTCATAGGACCAGAAACTGCATGGGATTCAACTCCATTTAGGACTGGGATACAAATGCTAGCTAGCCTTCCATGAAACACACTCTGCTTTTGAGAAAAGAGCACTCTTCTACTCTACTGTGCTTCCTATGGGGTCCGAACAGTGAGCTTGCTCAGAACAAAAGAACTGTGCTTCCTACACACACGGGCCATATATAGTTCACCTCTGCTTAGGAAACTGAGAAGAACAGTAGCTCCTCTTCAGTCCAATACACTGTACTTTCGGGGAACAAACGCGTGTGCTATTTGCACTGTGTATGGCAATTGGAGCACAATAGTGATTCGTCTTACCAGAAAACAACTCTTGCTCGTAGGAGAAAATACTGCATGTGACTCAACTCCATTTAGGACTGGGAAACAAACGCTAGCTCGACTTCCAAGAAACACAATCTGATTTTGAGAAAAGAGCACTCTTCTTCTCTAATGTGTTTCCTATGTGTTCCGAACAGTGAGCTTGCTCAGAACAAAAAAACTGTGCTTCCTACACACACGGCCATATCTAGTTCAAGTCTGCTTAGGAACCTGACAAGAACAGTAGATCCTCTTCAGTCCATTACACTGTACTTGCTGGGAACAGACGCCAGTGCTATTTGTCCTGTGTATGGCAATGGCAGAGCAATAATGACTCTTTTTACCATAAAACAACTCTTGCTCATAGTACTAGAAACTGCATGTGATTCAACTCCATTTAGGACTGGGACACAAATGCTAGCTCACCTTACAAGAAACACACTCTGCTTTTGAGAAAAGAGCACTCTTCTACTCTACTGTATTTCCTATAGGGCCAGAACAGTGACCTTGCTCAGAACAAAAGAACTGTGCTTCCTACACAGGGCCATAACAAGTTCAACTCTGCTTAGGAAACTGACAAGAACAGTAGCTCCTCTTCAGTCCAATACACTTTATTTGCGGGGAACAGACGCGAGTGCTATTTGCACTGTGTATGGCAATTGGAGCACAATAGTGACTCGTCTTACCAGAAAACAACTCTTGCTCGTAGGACAAAAAACTGCATGTGACTCAACTTCATTTAGGACTGGGAAACAAACTCTAGCTTGCTTTACAAGAAACACACTCTGCTTTTGAGAAAAGAGCACTCTTCTACTCTACTGTGCTTCCTATAGGGCCAGAACAGTGAGCTTGCTCAAAACAAAAAAACTGTGCTTCCTACATACACGGCCATATCTAGTTCAAGTCTGCTTAGGAACATGACAAGAACAGTAGATCCTCTTCAGTCCAATACACTGTACTTGCTGGGAACAGACGCGAGTGATATTTGCACAGTGTATGGCAATGGGAGCGCAATGTGACTTTCCTTACCAGAAAACAACTCTTGTTCGTAGGACCTGAAACTGCTTGTGATTCAACTCCATTTAGGACTAGGAAACAAACGCTAGCTTGCCTTACAAGAAACACACTCTGCTTTAGAGAAAAGAGCACTCTTCTACTCTACTGTGTTTCCTATAGGGCCAGAACAGTGAGCTTGCTCAGAACATAAGAACTGTGCTTCCTACACACACGGGCCATAACTAGTTCAACTCTGCTTAGGAAACTGACAAGAACAGTAGCTCCTCTTCAGTCCGATACACTGTACTTGCTGGGAACAGACGCGAGTGCTATTTGCACTGTGTATGGCAATGGGAGCGCAGTAGTGACTTTCCTTACCAGAAAACAACTCTTGCTCGTAGGACCAGAAACTGCATGTGATTCAACACCATTTAAAACTGGGAAACAAACGCTAGCTTGCCTTACAATAAAAACACTCTGCTTTTGAGAAAAGAGCACTCATCTGCTCTACTGTGTTTCCTATGGGGTCCGAACAGTGAGCTTGCTCAGAACAAACGAACTGTGCTTCCTACACACACGGCCATATCTGGTTCAAGTCTGCTTAGGAACCTGAAAAGAACAGTAGATCCTCTTCAGTCCAATACACTGTACTTGCTGGGAACAGACGCCAGTGCTATTTGTCCTGTGTATGGCAATGGCAGCACAATAGTGACTCTTCTTACCAGAAAACAACTCTTGCTCGTAGTACCAGAAACTGCATGGGATTCAACTCAATTTAGGACTGGGAAACAAACACTAGCTCGCCTTACAAGAAACACACTCTGCATTAGAGAAAAGAGCACTCATCTACTCCACTGTGTTTCCTATAGTGTCCGAACAGTGAGCTTGCTCAGAACAAAAGAACGGTTCTTCCTACACACACGGCCATATCTAGTTCAAGTCTGCTTAGGAACCTGACAAGAACAGTAGATCCTGTTCAGTCCAATACACTGTACTTGCTGGGAACAGACGCCAGTGCTATTTGTCCTGTGTATGGCAATGGCAGCGCAATAGTGACTCTTCTTACCAGGAAACAACTCTTGCTCGTGGACCAGAAACTGCATGTGATTCAACTCCATTTAGGACTGGGAAACAAACTCTAGCTCGCTTTACAAGAAACACACTCTGCTTTTGAGAAAAGAGCACTCTTCTACTCTACTGTGTTTCCCATAGGGCCAGAACAGTGAGCTTGCTCAGAAAAAAAGAACTGTGCTTCCTACACACACGGGCCATATCTAGTTCAACTCTGCTTAGGAATCTGAGAAGAACAGTAGCGCCTCTTCAGTCCAATACACTGTACTTGCTGGGAACAGATGGGAGGGCTATTTGCACTGTGTATGTCAATGGGAGCACAATAGTGACTTTCCTTACCAGAAAACAACTCTTGCTCGTAGGAACACAAACTGCATGTGATTCCACTCCATTTAGGAATGGGAAAAAAACGCTAGCTCGCCTTAAAAGAAACACACTCTGCTTTTGAGAAAAAAGCACTCTTCTACTCTACTGTGTTTCCTATGGGGTCCGAGCAGTGAGCTTGTTCAGAAAAAAAAACTGTGCTTCCTACATACACGGCCATATCTAGTTCAAGTCTGCTTAGGAACCTGACAAGAACAGTAGATCCTCTTCAGCCCAATACACTGTACTTGCTGCGAACAGATGCCAGTGCTATTTGTCCTGTGTATGGCAATGGCAGTGCAATAGTGACTCTTCTTACCATAAAACAACTCTTGCTCGTGGTACCAGAAACTGCATGGGATTCAACTCCATTTAGGACAGCGAAACAAACGCTAGCTCGCCTTACAAGAAATACACTCTGCTTTAGAGAAAAGAGCACTCTTCTACTCTACTGTGTTTCCTATGGGGTCCAAACAGTGAGCTTGCAAAGAACAAAAGAACTGTGCTTCCTACAAACATGGATCATATCTAGTTCAACTCTGCTTAGGAAACTGACAAGAACAGTAGCACCTATCCAGTCCAATACACTGTACTTGCTGGGAACAGACGCGAGTGCTATTTGCACTGTGTATGGCAAAGGGAGCGCAATGTGACTTTCCTTACCAGAAAAGAACTCTTGATCATAGGACCTGAAACTGCATGTGATTCAACTCCATTTAGGACTAGGAAACAAACGCTAGCTCGCCTTACAAGAAACACACTCCGCTTTTGAGAAAAGAGCACTCTTCTACTCTACTGTGTTTCTAATAGGGCCAGAACAGTGACTTGCTCAGAACATAAGAACTGTGCTTCCTACACACACGGGCCATATCTACTTCAACTCTTCTTAGGAAACTGACAAGAACAGTAGCTCCTTTTCAGTCCCATACACTGTACTTGCTGGGAACAGACGCGAGTGCTATTTGCACTGTGTATGCAATGGGAGCACAATAGTGACTTTCCTTACCAGAAAACAACTCTTGCTCGTAGGACCAGAAACTGCATGTGATTCAACTCAATTTAGGACTTGGAAACAAATGCTAGCTCGCCTTACAAGAAACACACTCTGCTTTTGAGAAAAGAGCACTCTTCTACTCTACTGTGTTTCCCATAGGGTCCGAACAGTGAGCTTGCTCAGAAAAAAAAACTGTGCTTCCTACACACACGGGCCATATCTAGTTCAACTCTGCTTAGGAAACTGACAAGAACAGTAGCTTCTCTTGAGTCCAATACACTGTACTTACTGGGAACAGACGCGAGTGCTATTTGCACTGTGTATGGAAATGGGTGTGCAATAGTGACTGTTCTTAGCAGAACACAACTCTTGCTCGTAGGACCTGAAACTGCATGTGATTCAACTCCATTTATGACTGGGAAACAAACACAAGCTCGCCTTACAAGAAACACACTCTACTTTTGATAAAACAGCCCTCTTCTACTCTACTGTGCTTCCTATGGGGTCTGAACAGTGAGCTTGCTCAGAACAAAACAACTGTGCTTCCTACACACACGGGCCATATCTAGTTCAACTCTGCTTAGGAAAATGACAAGAACAGTAGCTCCTCTTCAGTCCAAGACACTGTACTTGCGGGGAACAGATGCGAGTGCTATTTGCACTGTGTATGGCATTGGAGCACAATAGTGACTCGTCTTACCAGAAAACAACTCTTGCTCGTAGGACAAAAAACTGCATGTGACTCAACTTCATTTAAGACTGGGAAACAAACGCTAGCTTGCCTTAAAAGAAACACACTCTGCTTTAGAGAAAAGAGCCCTCTTCTACTCTACTGTGTTTCCTATAGGGCCAGAACAGTGAGCTTGCACAGAACATAAGAACTGTGCTTCCTACACACACGGGCCATATCGAGTTCAACTATGCTTAGGAACCTGACAAGAACAGTAGCTCCTCTTCATTCCAATACACTGTACTTGCTGGGAACAGACGCATGTGCTATTTGCACTGTGTATGGCAATGGGAGCGCAATAGTGACTTTCCTTACCAGAAAACAACTCTTGTTCATAGGACCAGAAACTGCATGTGATTCCACTCCATTTAGGACTGGAAACAAACGCAAGCTCGCCTTACAAGAAACACACTCTGCTTTTAAGAAAAGAGCACTCTTCTACTCTACTGTGCTTCCTATGGGGTCCGAACAGTGAGCTTGCTCAGAACAAAAGAACTGTGCTTCGTTCACACGACCATGTCTAATTCAATTCTCTTTAGGAACCTGACAAGAATAGTAGATTCTCTTCAGTCCAATATACTGTATTGCTGGGAACAGACAACAGTGCTATTTGTCCTGTGTATGGGAATGGCAGCGCAATAGTGACTCTTCTTACCATAAAACAACTCTTGCTCATAGGACCAGAAACTGCAAGTGTTTCAACTCCATTTAGGACTGGGAAACAAAAGCTAGCTCACCTTACAAGAAAGACACTCTGCTTTAGAGAAAAGAGCCCTCTTCTACTCTACTGTTCTTCCTATGGGGTCTGAACAGTGAGCTTTCTAAGAACAAAAGAACTGTGCTTCCTACACACACGGGCCATATCTAGTTCAACTCTGCTTAGGAAAATGACAAGAACAGTAGATCCTCTTCAGGCCAATACACTGTACTTGCAGGGAACAGACGCGAGTGCTAATTGCACTGTGTATGGCAATTGGAGCCCAATAGTGACTCGTCTTACCAGAAAACAACTCTTGCTCGTAGGACAAAAAACTGCATGTGACTCAACTCCATTTAGGACTGGGAAACAAATGCTAGCTCGACGTCCAAGAAACACACTCTGCTTTTGAGAAAAGAGCACTCTTCTACTCTACTGTGTTTCTTATGTGTTCCGAAAAGTGAGCTTGCTCAGAACAAAAAAACTGTGCTTCCTACACACACGGCCATATCTAGTTCAAGTCTGCTTAGGAACCTGACAAGAACAGTAGCACCTATCCAGTCCAATACAGTGTACTTGCTGGGAACAGACGCCAATGCTATTTGTCCTGTGTATGGCAATGGCAGCGCAATAGTGACTCTTCTTACCAGAAAAAACTCTTGCTCGTGGACCAGAAACTGCATGTGATTCAACTCCATTTAGGACTAGGAAACAAACTCTAGCACGCTTTACAAGAAACACACTCTGCTTTTGAGAAAAGAGCACTCTTCTACTCTACTGTGTTTCCTGTAGGGCCAGAACAGTGAGCTTGCTCAGAAAAAAAGAACTGTGCTTCCTACACACACGGGCCATATGTAGTTCAACTCTGCTTAGGATACTGAGAAGAACAGTAGCTCCTCTATTTCCAATACACTGTACTTGCTGGGAACAGATGGGAGGGCTATTTGCACTGTGTATGGCAATGGGAGCGCAATGTGACTTTCCTTACCAGAAAAGAACTCTTGTTCATAGGACCTGAAACTGCATGTGATTAAACTCCTTTTAGGACTAGGAAACAAAGGCTAGCGTGCCTTACAAGAAACACACTCTGCTTTTGAGAAAAGAGCACTCTTCTACTCTACTGTGTTTCCTATAGGGCCAGATCAGTGAGCTTGCTCAGAACATAAGAACTGTGCTTCCTACACACACGGGCCATATCTACTTCAATTCTGCTTAGGAAACTGACAAGAAAAGTAGCTCCTCTTCAGTCCGACACACTGTACTTGCTGGGAACAGACGGGAGGGCTATTTGCACTGTGTATGTCAATGGGAGCGCAATAGTGACTTTCCTTACCAGAAAACAACTCTTGTTCGTAGGACCATAAACTGCATGTGATTCCACTCCATTTAGGAATGGGAAACAAACGCTAGCTCGCCTTAAAAGAAACACACTCTGCTTTTGAGAAAAAAAAAAACTCTTCTACTCTACTGTGTTTCCTATGGGGTCCGAAAAGTGAGCTTGCTCAGAACAAAAAAACTGTGCTTCCTACACACACGGCCATATCTAGTTCAAGTCTGCTTAGGAACCTGACAAGAACAATAGATCCTCTTCAGCCCAATATACTGTACTTGCTGCGAACAGACTCCAGTGCTATTTGTCCTGTGTATGGCAATGGCAGCGCAATAGTGACTCTTCTTACCAGAAAACAACTCTTGCTCGTAGTACCAGAAACTGCATGGGATTCAACTCCATTTCGGACTGCGAAACAAATGCTAGCTTGCCTTACAAGTAACACACTCTGCTTTAGAGAAAAGAGCACTCTTCTGCTCTACTGTGTTTCCTATGGGGTCCAAACAGTGAGCTTGCAAAGAACAAATGAACTGTGCTTCCTACAAACATGGATCGTATCTAGTTCAACTCTGCTTAGGAAACTGACAAGAACAGTAGCACCTATCCAGTCCAATACACTGTACTTGCTGGGAACAGACATGAGTGCTATTTGCACTGTGTATGGCAATGGGAGCGCAATGTGACAATCCTTACCAGAAAAGAACTCTTATTCGTAGGACCTGAAACTGCATGTGATTAAACTCCATTTAGGACTAGGAAACAAACGCTAGCTTGCCTTACAAGAAACACACTCTGCTTTTGAGAACAGAGCACTCTTCTACTCTACCGTGTTTCCTATAGGGCCAGAACAGTGAGCTTGCTCAGAACATAAGAACTGTGCTTCCTACACACACGGGCCATATCTACTTCAACTCTACTTAGGAAACTGACATGAAAAGTAGCTCCTCTTCAGTCCGATACACTGTACTTGCTGGGAACAGATGCGAGTGCTATTTGCACTGTGTATGGCAATGGGAGCGCAATAGTGACTTTCCTTACCAGAAAACAACTCTTGCTCATAGGACCAGAAACTGCATGTGATTCAACTCCATTTAGGAATGGGAAACAAACGCTAGCTCGCCTTACAAGAAACACACTCTGCTTTTGAGAAAAGCGCACTCTTCTACTCTACTGTGTTTCCTATAGGGTCCGAACAGTGAGCTTGCTCAGAACAAAAGAACTGTGCTTCCTACACACACGGCCATATCTAGTTCAATTCTGCTTAGGAACCTGAAAGAACAGTAGATCCTCTTCAGTCCGATACACTGTACCTGCTGGGAACAGACGCCAGTGCTATTTGTCCTGTGTATGGCAATGGCAGCGCAATATTGACTCTTCTTACCAGAAAACAACTCTTGCTCGTAGGACCAGAAACTGCATGTGATTCCACTCCATTTAGGACTGGAAAACAAACGCTAGCTCGCCTTACAAGAAACACACTCTGCTTTAGAGAAAAGAGCACTCTTCTACTCTACTGTGTTTCCTATAGGGCCAGAACAGTGAGCTTGCTCAGAACAAAAGAACTGTGCTTCCTAAAACGGGCCATATCTAGTTCAACTCTGCTTAGGAAACTGAGAAGAACAGTAGCTCCTATTCAGTCCAATACACTGTACTTGCTGGGAACAGACGCGTGTGCTATTTGCACTGTGTATTGCATTTGGAGCACAATAGTGACTCTTCTTACCAGAAAACAACTCTTGCTCGTAGGACCAAAAACTGCCTGTGACAACTCCATTTAGGACTGGGAAACAAACGCGAGCTCGCCTTACTAGAAACACACTCTGCTTTAGAGAAAAGAGCACTCTTCTACTCTACTGTGTTCCCTATGGGGTCCGAACAGTGAGCTTGCTCAGAACAAAAAAACTGTGCTTCCTACACAAACGGCCATAACTAGTTCAAGTCTGATTAGGAACCTGACAAGAACAGTAGATCCTCTTTCGTCCAATACACTGTACATGCTGGCAACAGACGCCAGTGCTATTTGCCCTGTGTGTGAAAATGGAAGCGCAATAGAGACTCTTCTTACCAGAAAACAACTCTTGCTCGTATGACCAGAAACTGCATGTGATTCAACTCCATTTAGGACTGGGAAACAAACGCTAGCTCGCCTTACAAGAAACACACTCTGCTTTTGAGAAAAGAGCACTCTTCTACTCTACTGTGTTTCCTATGGGGTCCAAACAGTGAGCTTGCTCAGAACAACGAAATGTGCTTCCTACACACGCGGGACATATCTCGATCAACTCTGCTTAGGAAACTGACAAGAACAGTAGCTCCTCTTCAGTCCGATACACTGTACATGCTGGGAACAGACGCGAGTGCTATTTGCACTGTGTATGGCAATTGGAACACAATAGTGACTCTTCTTACCAGAAAACAACTCTTGCTCGTAGGACAAAAAACTGCATGTGACTCAACTCCATTTAGTACTGGGAAACAAGCACTAGCTCGCCTTCCAAGAAACACACTCTGCTTTTGAGAAAAGAGCACTCTTCAACTCTACTGTGCTTCCTATGGTGTCAGAACAGTGAGCTTGCTCAGAACAAAAGAACTGTGCTTCCTACACACACGGGCCATATCATGTTCAACTCTGCTTAGGAAACTGAGAAGAACAGTAGCTCCTCTTCAGTCCGATACACTGTACTTGCTGGGAACAGACGCGAGTGCTATTTGCACTGTGTATGGCAATGGGAGCGCAATAGTGACCTTCCTTACCAGAAAACAACTCTTGCTCATAGGACCAGAAACTGCATGGGATTCAACTCCATTTAGGACTGGGATACAAATGCTAGCTAGCCTTCCATGAAACACACTCTGCTTTTGAGAAAAGAGCACTCTTCTACTCTACTGTGCTTCCTATGGGGTCCGAACAGTGAGCTTGCTCAGAACAAAGAACTGTGCTTCCTACACACACGGGCCATATCTAGTTCAACTCTGCTTAGGAAACTGAGAAGAACAGTAGCTCCTCTTCAGTCCAATACACTGTACTTTCGGGGAACAAACGCGTGTGCTATTTGCACTGTGTATGGCAATTGGAGCACAATAGTGACTCGTCTTACCAGAAAACAACTCTTGCTCGTAGGACAAAAAACTGCATGTGACTCAACTCCATTTAGGACTGGGAAACAAACGCTAGATCGCCTTACAAGAAACACACTCTGCTTTTCAGAAAAGAGCACTCTTCTACTCTACTGTGTTTCCTATAGGGCCAGAAGAGTGAGCTTGCTCAGAACAAAGTCCTGTGCTTCCTACACACGGGCCATATCTAGTTCAACGCTGCTTAGGAAACTGACAAGAACAGTAGCTCCTCTTCAGTCCGATACACTGTACTTGCTGAGAACAGACGCGAGAGCTATTTGCACTATGTATGGCAAGGGGAGCGCAACAGTGACTTTCCTTACCAGAAAACAACTCTTGCTCGTAGGACCAGAAACTGCATGTGATTCCACTCCATTTAGGACTGGGAAACAAATGCTAGCTCGCCTTACAAAAACACACTCTGCTTTAAAGAAAAGAGCACTCTTCTACTCTACTGTGTTTCCTATAGGGCCAGAACAGTGAGCTTGCTCTGAACAAAGAACTGTGCTTCCTACACACGGGCCATATCTAGTTCAACTCTGCTTAGGAAAAGGACAAGAACAGTAGCTCCTCTTCAGTCCGATACACTGTACTTGCAGGGAACAGAAGCGAGTGCTATTTGCACTGTGTATGGCAATTGGAGCACAATAGTGACTCGCCCTACCAGAAAACAACTCTTGCTCGTAGGACAAAAACCTGCATGTGACTCAACTCCATTTAGGACTGGGAAACAAACGCTAGCTCGCCTTACAAGAAACACACTCTGCTTTTGAGAAAAGAGCACTCTTCTACTATACTGTGTTTCCTATGGGGTCCGAACACTGAGCTTGCTCAGAACAAAAGAACTGTGCTTCCTACACACGGGCCATATCTAGTTCAACTCTGCTTAGGAAACTGACAAGAACAGTAGCTCCTCTTCAGTCCGATAGACTGTACTTGCTGGGAACAGACGCGAGTGCTATTTGCACTGTGTATGGAAATTGGAGCACAATAGTGACTTTCCTTACCAGAAAACAACTCTTGCTCGTAGGACCAGAAACTGCATGTGATTCAACTCCATTTAGGACTGGGAAACAAATGCTAGCTCGCCTTACATGTAACACACTCTGCTTTTGAGAAAAGAGCACTCTTCTACTCTACTGTGTTTCCTATGGGGTCCGAACAGTGAGCTTGTTCAGAACAAAAGAACTGTGCTTCCTACACACGGGCCATATCTAGTTCAACTCTGCTTAGGAAACTGAGAAGAACACTAGCTCCTCTTCAGTCCAATACACTGTACTTTCGGGGAACAAACGCGTGTGCTTTTTGCACTGTGTATGGCAATTGGAGCACAATAGTGACTTGTCTTACCAGAAAACAACTCTTGCTCGTAGGAGAAAATACTGCATGTGACTCAACTCCATTTAGGACTGGGAAACAAACGCTAGCTCGACTTCCAAGAAACCCACTCTGCTTTTGAGAAAAGAGCACTCTTCTTCTCTACTGTGTTTCCTATGTGTTCCGAACAGTGAGCTTGCTCAGAACAAAAAAACTGTGCTTCCTACACACACGGCCATATCTAGTTCAAGTCTGCTTAGGAACCTGACAAGAACAGTAGATCCTCTTCAGTCCATTACACTGTACTTGCTGGGAACAGACGCCAGTGCTATTTGTCCTGTGTATGGCAATGTCAGAGCAATAATGACTCTTTTTACCATAAAACAACTCTTGCTCACAGTACTAGAAACTGCATGTGATTCAACTCCATTTAGGACTGGGACACAAATGCTAGCTCACCTTACAAGAAACACACTCTGCTTTTGAGAAAAGAGCACTCTTCTACTCTACTGTATTTCCTATAGGGCCAGAACAGTGACCTTGCTCAGAACAAAAGAACTGTGCTTCCTACACAGGGCCATAACAAGTTCAACTCTGCTTAGGAAACTGACAAGAACAGTAGCTCCTCTTCAGTCCAATACACTTTATTTGCGGGGAACAGACGCGAGTGCTATTTGCACTGTGTATGGCAATTGGAGCACAATAGTGACTCGTCTTACCAGAAAACAACTCTTGCTCGTAGGACAAAAAACTGCATGTGACTCAACTTCATTTAGGACTGGGAAACAAACTCTAGCTTGCTTTACAAGAAACACACTCTGCTTTTGAGAAAAGAGCACTCTTCTACTCTACTGTATTTCCTATAGGGCCAGAACAGTGAGCTTGCTCAAAACAAAAAAACTGTGCTTCCTACATACACGGCCATATCTAGTTCAAGTCTGCTTAGGAACATGACAAGAACAGTAGATCCTCTTCAGTCCAATACACTGTACTTGCTGGGAACAGACGCGAGTGATATTTGCACAGTGTATGGCAATGGGAGCGCAATGTGACTTTCCTTACCAGAAAAGAACTCTTATTCGTAGGACCTGAAACTGCATGTGATTAAACTCCATTTAGGACTAGGAAACAAACGCTAGCTTGCCTTACAAGAAACACACTCTGCTTTTGAGAACAGAGCACTCTTCTACTCTACCGTGTTTCCTATAGGGCCAGAACAGTGAGCTTGCTCAGAACATAAGAACTGTGCTTCCTACACACACGGGCCATATCTACTTCAACTCTACTTAGGAAACTGACATGAAAAGTAGCTCCTCTTCAGTCCGATACACTGTACTTGCTGGGAACAGATGCGAGTGCTATTTGCACTGTGTATGGCAATGGGAGCGCAATAGTGACTTTCCTTACCAGAAAACAACTCTTGCTCATAGGACCAGAAACTGCATGTGATTCAACTCCATTTAGGAATGGGAAACAAACGCTAGCTCGCCTTACAAGAAACACACTCTGCTTTTGAGAAAAGCGCACTCTTCTACTCTACTGTGTTTCCTATAGGGTCCGAACAGTGAGCTTGCTCAGAACAAAAGAACTGTGCTTCCTACACACACGGCCATATCTAGTTCAATTCTGCTTAGGAACCTGAAAGAACAGTAGATCCTCTTCAGTCCGATACACTGTACCTGCTGGGAACAGACGCCAGTGCTATTTGTCCTGTGTATGGCAATGGCAGCGCAATATTGACTCTTCTTACCAGAAAACAACTCTTGCTCGTAGGACCAGAAACTGCATGTGATTCCACTCCATTTAGGACTGGAAAACAAACGCTAGCTCGCCTTACAAGAAACACACTCTGCTTTAGAGAAAAGAGCACTCTTCTACTCTACTGTGTTTCCTATAGGGCCAGAACAGTGAGCTTGCTCAGAACAAAAGAACTGTGCTTCCTAAAACGGGCCATATCTAGTTCAACTCTGCTTAGGAAACTGAGAAGAACAGTAGCTCCTATTCAGTCCAATACACTGTACTTGCTGGGAACAGACGCGTGTGCTATTTGCACTGTGTATTGCATTTGGAGCGCAATAGTGACTCTTCTTACCAGAAAACAACTCTTGCTCGTAGGACCAAAAACTGCCTGTGACAACTCCATTTAGGACTGGGAAACAAACGCGAGCTCGCCTTACTAGAAACACACTCTGCTTTAGAGAAAAGAGCACTCTTCTACTCTACTGTGTTCCCTATGGGGTCCGAACAGTGAGCTTGCTCAGAACAAAAAAACTGTGCTTCCTACACAAACGGCCATAACTAGTTCAAGTCTGATTAGGAACCTGACAAGAACAGTAGATCCTCTTTCGTCCAATACACTGTACATGCTGGCAACAGACGCCAGTGCTATTTGCCCTGTGTGTGAAAATGGGAGCGCAATAGAGACTCTTCTTACCAGAAAACAACTCTTGCTCGTATGACCAGAAACTGCATGTGATTCAACTCCATTTAGGACTGGGAAACAAACGCTAGCTCGCCTTACAAGAAACACACTCTGCTTTTGAGAAAAGAGCACTCTTCTACTCTACTGTGTTTCCTATGGGGTCCAAACAGTGAGCTTGCTCAGAACAACGAAATGTGCTTCCTACACACGCGGGACATATCTCGATCAACTCTGCTTAGGAAACTGACAAGAACAGTAGCTCCTCTTCAGTCCGATACACTGTACATGCTGGGAACAGACGCGAGTGCTATTTGCACTGTGTATGGCAATTGGAACACAATAGTGACTCTTCTTACCAGAAAACAACTCTTGCTCGTAGGACAAAAAACTGCATGTGACTCAACTCCATTTAGTACTGGGAAACAAGCACTAGCTCGCCTTCCAAGAAACACACTCTGCTTTTGAGAAAAGAGCACTCTTCAACTCTACTGTGCTTCCTATGGTGTCAGAACAGTGAGCTTGCTCAGAACAAAAGAACTGTGCTTCCTACACACACGGGCCATATCATGTTCAACTCTGCTTAGGAAACTGAGAAGAACAGTAGCTCCTCTTCAGTCCGATACACTGTACTTGCTGGGAACAGACGCGAGTGCTATTTGCACTGTGTATGGCAATGGGAGCGCAATAGTGACCTTCCTTACCAGAAAACAACTCTTGCTCATAGGACCAGAAACTGCATGGGATTCAACTCCATTTAGGACTGGGATACAAATGCTAGCTAGCCTTCCATGAAACACACTCTGCTTTTGAGAAAAGAGCACTCTTCTACTCTACTGTGCTTCCTATGGGGTCCGAACAGTGAGCTTGCTCAGAACAAAGAACTGTGCTTCCTACACACACGGGCCATATCTAGTTCAACTCTGCTTAGGAAACTGAGAAGAACAGTAGCTCCTCTTCAGTCCAATACACTGTACTTTCGGGGAACAAACGCGTGTGCTATTTGCACTGTGTATGGCAATTGGAGCACAATAGTGACTCGTCTTACCAGAAAACAACTCTTGCTCGTAGGACAAAAAACTGCATGTGACTCAACTCCATTTAGGACTGGGAAACAAACGCTAGATCGCCTTACAAGAAACACACTCTGCTTTTCAGAAAAGAGCACTCTTCTACTCTACTGTGTTTCCTATAGGGCCAGAAGAGTGAGCTTGCTCAGAACAAAGTCCTGTGCTTCCTACACACGGGCCATATCTAGTTCAACGCTGCTTAGGAAACTGACAAGAACAGTAGCTCCTCTTCAGTCCGATACACTGTACTTGCTGAGAACAGACGCGAGAGCTATTTGCACTATGTATGGCAAGGGGAGCGCAACAGTGACTTTCCTTACCAGAAAACAACTCTTGCTCGTAGGACCAGAAACTGCATGTGATTCCACTCCATTTAGGACTGGGAAACAAATGCTAGCTCGCCTTACAAAAACACACTCTGCTTTAAAGAAAAGAGCACTCTTCTACTCTACTGTGTTTCCTATAGGGCCAGAACAGTGAGCTTGCTCTGAACAAAGAACTGTGCTTCCTACACACGGGCCATATCTAGTTCAACTCTGCTTAGGAAAAGGACAAGAACAGTAGCTCCTCTTCAGTCCGATACACTGTACTTGCAGGGAACAGAAGCGAGTGCTATTTGCACTGTGTATGGCAATTGGAGCACAATAGTGACTCGCCCTACCAGAAAACAACTCTTGCTCGTAGGACAAAAACCTGCATGTGACTCAACTCCATTTAGGACTGGGAAACAAACGCTAGCTCGCCTTACAAGAAACACACTCTGCTTTTGAGAAAAGAGCACTCTTCTACTATACTGTGTTTCCTATGGGGTCCGAACACTGAGCTTGCTCAGAACAAAAGAACTGTGCTTCCTACACACGGGCCATATCTAGTTCAACTCTGCTTAGGAAACTGACAAGAACAGTAGCTCCTCTTCAGTCCGATAGACTGTACTTGCTGGGAACAGACGCGAGTGCTATTTGCACTGTGTATGGAAATTGGAGCACAATAGTGACTTTCCTTACCAGAAAACAACTCTTGCTCGTAGGACCAGAAACTGCATGTGATTCAACTCCATTTAGGACTGGGAAACAAATGCTAGCTCGCCTTACATGTAACACACTCTGCTTTTGAGAAAAGAGCACTCTTCTACTCTACTGTGTTTCCTATGGGGTCCGAACAGTGAGCTTGTTCAGAACAAAAGAACTGTGCTTCCTACACACGGGCCATATCTAGTTCAACTCTGCTTAGGAAACTGAGAAGAACACTAGCTCCTCTTCAGTCCAATACACTGTACTTTCGGGGAACAAACGCGTGTGCTTTTTGCACTGTGTATGGCAATTGGAGCACAATAGTGACTTGTCTTACCAGAAAACAACTCTTGCTCGTAGGAGAAAATACTGCATGTGACTCAACTCCATTTAGGACTGGGAAACAAACGCTAGCTCGACTTCCAAGAAACCCACTCTGCTTTTGAGAAAAGAGCACTCTTCTTCTCTACTGTGTTTCCTATGTGTTCCGAACAGTGAGCTTGCTCAGAACAAAAAAACTGTGCTTCCTACACACACGGCCATATCTAGTTCAAGTCTGCTTAGGAACCTGACAAGAACAGTAGATCCTCTTCAGTCCATTACACTGTACTTGCTGGGAACAGACGCCAGTGCTATTTGTCCTGTGTATGGCAATGTCAGAGCAATAATGACTCTTTTTACCATAAAACAACTCTTGCTCACAGTACTAGAAACTGCATGTGATTCAACTCCATTTAGGACTGGGACACAAATGCTAGCTCACCTTACAAGAAACACACTCTGCTTTTGAGAAAAGAGCACTCTTCTACTCTACTGTATTTCCTATAGGGCCAGAACAGTGACCTTGCTCAGAACAAAAGAACTGTGCTTCCTACACAGGGCCATAACAAGTTCAACTCTGCTTAGGAAACTGACAAGAACAGTAGCTCCTCTTCAGTCCAATACACTTTATTTGCGGGGAACAGACGCGAGTGCTATTTGCACTGTGTATGGCAATTGGAGCACAATAGTGACTCGTCTTACCAGAAAACAACTCTTGCTCGTAGGACAAAAAACTGCATGTGACTCAACTTCATTTAGGACTGGGAAACAAACTCTAGCTTGCTTTACAAGAAACACACTCTGCTTTTGAGAAAAGAGCACTCTTCTACTCTACTGTATTTCCTATAGGGCCAGAACAGTGAGCTTGCTCAAAACAAAAAAACTGTGCTTCCTACATACACGGCCATATCTAGTTCAAGTCTGCTTAGGAACATGACAAGAACAGTAGATCCTCTTCAGTCCAATACACTGTACTTGCTGGGAACAGACGCGAGTGATATTTGCACAGTGTATGGCAATGGGAGCGCAATGTGACTTTCCTTACCAGAAAAGAACTCTTATTCGTAGGACCTGAAACTGCATGTGATTAAACTCCATTTAGGACTAGGAAACAAACGCTAGCTTGCCTTACAAGAAACACACTCTGCTTTTGAGAACAGAGCACTCTTCTACTCTACCGTGTTTCCTATAGGGCCAGAACAGTGAGCTTGCTCAGAACATAAGAACTGTGCTTCCTACACACACGGGCCATATCTACTTCAACTCTACTTAGGAAACTGACATGAAAAGTAGCTCCTCTTCAGTCCGATACACTGTACTTGCTGGGAACAGATGCGAGTGCTATTTGCACTGTGTATGGCAATGGGAGCGCAATAGTGACTTTCCTTACCAGAAAACAACTCTTGCTCATAGGACCAGAAACTGCATGTGATTCAACTCCATTTAGGAATGGGAAACAAACGCTAGCTCGCCTTACAAGAAACACACTCTGCTTTTGAGAAAAGCGCACTCTTCTACTCTACTGTGTTTCCTATAGGGTCCGAACAGTGAGCTTGCTCAGAACAAAAGAACTGTGCTTCCTACACACACGGCCATATCTAGTTCAATTCTGCTTAGGAACCTGAAAGAACAGTAGATCCTCTTCAGTCCGATACACTGTACCTGCTGGGAACAGACGCCAGTGCTATTTGTCCTGTGTATGGCAATGGCAGCGCAATATTGACTCTTCTTACCAGAAAACAACTCTTGCTCGTAGGACCAGAAACTGCATGTGATTCCACTCCATTTAGGACTGGAAAACAAACGCTAGCTCGCCTTACAAGAAACACACTCTGCTTTAGAGAAAAGAGCACTCTTCTACTCTACTGTGTTTCCTATAGGGCCAGAACAGTGAGCTTGCTCAGAACAAAAGAACTGTGCTTCCTAAAACGGGCCATATCTAGTTCAACTCTGCTTAGGAAACTGAGAAGAACAGTAGCTCCTATTCAGTCCAATACACTGTACTTGCTGGGAACAGACGCGTGTGCTATTTGCACTGTGTATTGCATTTGGAGCGCAATAGTGACTCTTCTTACCAGAAAACAACTCTTGCTCGTAGGACCAAAAACTGCCTGTGACAACTCCATTTAGGACTGGGAAACAAACGCGAGCTCGCCTTACTAGAAACACACTCTGCTTTAGAGAAAAGAGCACTCTTCTACTCTACTGTGTTCCCTATGGGGTCCGAACAGTGAGCTTGCTCAGAACAAAAAAACTGTGCTTCCTACACAAACGGCCATAACTAGTTCAAGTCTGATTAGGAACCTGACAAGAACAGTAGATCCTCTTTCGTCCAATACACTGTACATGCTGGCAACAGACGCCAGTGCTATTTGCCCTGTGTGTGAAAATGGGAGCGCAATAGAGACTCTTCTTACCAGAAAACAACTCTTGCTCGTATGACCAGAAACTGCATGTGATTCAACTCCATTTAGGACTGGGAAACAAACGCTAGCTCGCCTTACAAGAAACACACTCTGCTTTTGAGAAAAGAGCACTCTTCTACTCTACTGTGTTTCCTATGGGGTCCAAACAGTGAGCTTGCTCAGAACAACGAAATGTGCTTCCTACACACGCGGGACATATCTCGATCAACTCTGCTTAGGAAACTGACAAGAACAGTAGCTCCTCTTCAGTCCGATACACTGTACATGCTGGGAACAGACGCGAGTGCTATTTGCACTGTGTATGGCAATTGGAACACAATAGTGACTCTTCTTACCAGAAAACAACTCTTGCTCGTAGGACAAAAAACTGCATGTGACTCAACTCCATTTAGTACTGGGAAACAAGCACTAGCTCGCCTTCCAAGAAACACACTCTGCTTTTGAGAAAAGAGCACTCTTCAACTCTACTGTGCTTCCTATGGTGTCAGAACAGTGAGCTTGCTCAGAACAAAAGAACTGTGCTTCCTACACACACGGGCCATATCATGTTCAACTCTGCTTAGGAAACTGAGAAGAACAGTAGCTCCTCTTCAGTCCGATACACTGTACTTGCTGGGAACAGACGCGAGTGCTATTTGCACTGTGTATGGCAATGGGAGCGCAATAGTGACCTTCCTTACCAGAAAACAACTCTTGCTCATAGGACCAGAAACTGCATGGGATTCAACTCCATTTAGGACTGGGATACAAATGCTAGCTAGCCTTCCATGAAACACACTCTGCTTTTGAGAAAAGAGCACTCTTCTACTCTACTGTGCTTCCTATGGGGTCCGAACAGTGAGCTTGCTCAGAACAAAGAACTGTGCTTCCTACACACACGGGCCATATCTATTTCAACTCTGCTTAGGAAACTGAGAAGAACAGTAGCTCCTCTTCAGTCCAATACACTGTACTTTCGGGGAACAAACGCGTGTGCTATTTGCACTGTGTATGGCAATTGGAGCACAATAGTGACTCGTCTTACCAGAAAACAACTCTTGCTCGTAGGACAAAAAACTGCATGTGACTCAACTCCATTTAGGACTGGGAAACAAACGCTAGATCGCCTTACAAGAAACACACTCTGCTTTTCAGAAAAGAGCACTCTTCTACTCTACTGTGTTTCCTATAGGGCCAGAAGAGTGAGCTTGCTCAGAACAAAGTCCTGTGCTTCCTACACACGGGCCATATCTAGTTCAACGCTGCTTAGGAAACTGACAAGAACAGTAGCTCCTCTTCAGTCCGATACACTGTACTTGCTGAGAACAGACGCGAGAGCTATTTGCACTATGTATGGCAAGGGGAGCGCAACAGTGACTTTCCTTACCAGAAAACAACTCTTGCTCGTAGGACCAGAAACTGCATGTGATTCCACTCCATTTAGGACTGGGAAACAAATGCTAGCTCGCCTTACAAAAACACACTCTGCTTTAAAGAAAAGAGCACTCTTCTACTCTACTGTGTTTCCTATAGGGCCAGAACAGTGAGCTTGCTCTGAACAAAGAACTGTGCTTCCTACACACGGGCCATATCTAGTTCAACTCTGCTTAGGAAAAGGACAAGAACAGTAGCTCCTCTTCAGTCCGATACACTGTACTTGCAGGGAACAGAAGCGAGTGCTATTTGCACTGTGTATGGCAATTGGAGCACAATAGTGACTCGCCCTACCAGAAAACAACTCTTGCTCGTAGGACAAAAACCTGCATGTGACTCAACTCCATTTAGGACTGGGAAACAAACGCTAGCTCGCCTTACAAGAAACACACTCTGCTTTTGAGAAAAGAGCACTCTTCTACTATACTGTGTTTCCTATGGGGTCCGAACACTGAGCTTGCTCAGAACAAAAGAACTGTGCTTCCTACACACGGGCCATATCTAGTTCAACTCTGCTTAGGAAACTGACAAGAACAGTAGCTCCTCTTCAGTCCGATAGACTGTACTTGCTGGGAACAGACGCGAGTGCTATTTGCACTGTGTATGGAAATTGGAGCACAATAGTGACTTTCCTTACCAGAAAACAACTCTTGCTCGTAGGACCAGAAACTGCATGTGATTCAACTCCATTTAGGACTGGGAAACAAATGCTAGCTCGCCTTACATGTAACACACTCTGCTTTTGAGAAAAGAGCACTCTTCTACTCTACTGTGTTTCCTATGGGGTCCGAACAGTGAGCTTGTTCAGAACAAAAGAACTGTGCTTCCTACACACGGGCCATATCTAGTTCAACTCTGCTTAGGAAACTGAGAAGAACACTAGCTCCTCTTCAGTCCAATACACTGTACTTTCGGGGAACAAACGCGTGTGCTTTTTGCACTGTGTATGGCAATTGGAGCACAATAGTGACTTGTCTTACCAGAAAACAACTCTTGCTCGTAGGAGAAAATACTGCATGTGACTCAACTCCATTTAGGACTGGGAAACAAACGCTAGCTCGACTTCCAAGAAACCCACTCTGCTTTTGAGAAAAGAGCACTCTTCTTCTCTACTGTGTTTCCTATGTGTTCCGAACAGTGAGCTTGCTCAGAACAAAAAAACTGTGCTTCC
>NW_026738042.1:0-26754 GCF_949786415.1 Peromyscus eremicus
CAATACACTGTACTTGCTGGGAACAGACGCGAGTGCTATTTGCACTGTGTATGGCAATGGGAGCGCAATAGTGACTCTTCTTAGCAGAAAACAACTCTTGCTCGTAGGACCAGAAACTGCATGGGATTCAACTCCGTTTAGGACTGGGAAACAAACCCTAGCTCGCCTTACAAGAAACACACTCTGCTTTTGAGAAAGGAGCACTCTTCTGCTCCCCTGTGTTTCCTATAGGGCCAGAACAGTGAGCTTGCTCACAACAAAAGAACTGTGCTTCCTACACACACGGGCCATATCTAGTTCAACTCTGCTTAGGAAACTGACAAGAACAGTAGCTTCTCTTCAGTCCAATACACTGTACTTGCTGGGAACAGACGCGAGTGCTATTTGCACTGTGTATGGCAATGGGAGCGCAATAGTGACTCTTCTTAGCAGAAAACAACTCTTGCTCGTAGGACCAGAAACTGCATGGGATTCAACTCCGTTTAAGACTGGGAAACAAACCCTAGCTCGCCTTACAAGAAACACACTCTGCTTTTGAGAAAAGAGCACTCTTCTGCTCCCCTGTGTTTCCTATAGGGCCAGAACAGTGAGCTTGCTCAGAACAAAAGAACTGTGCTTCCTACACACACGGGCCATATCTAGTTCAACTCTGCTTAGGAAACTGACAAGAACAGTAGCTTCTCTTCAGTCCAATACACTGTACTTGCTGGGAACAGACGCGAGTGCTATTTGCACTGTGTATGGCAATGGGAGCGCAATAGTGACTCTTCTTAGCAGAAAACAACTCTTGCTCGTAGGACCAGAAACTGCATGGGATTCAACTCCGTTTAGGACTGGGAAACAAACCCTAGCTCGCCTTACAAGAAACACACTCTGCTTTTGAGAAAAGAGCACTCTTTTGCTCCCCTGTGTTTCCTATAGGGCCAGAACATGGACTTGCTCACAACAAAAGAACTGTGCTTCCTACACACACGGGCCATATCTAGTTCAACTCTGCTTAGGAAACTGACAAGAACAGTAGCTTCTCTTCAGTCCAATACACTGTACTTGCTGGGAACAGACGCGAGTGCTATTTGCACTGTGTATGGCAATGGGAGCGCAATAGTGACTCTTCTTAGCAGAAAACAACTCTTGCTCGTAGGACCAGAAACTGCATGGGATTCAACTCCGTTTAAGACTGGGAAACAAACCCTAGCTCGCCTTACAAGAAACACACTCTGCTTTTGAGAAAAGAGCACTCTTCTGCTCCCCTGTGTTTCCTATAGGGCCAGAACAGTGAGCTTGCTCAGAACAAAAGAACTGTGCTTCCTACACACACGGGCCATATCTAGTTCAACTCTGCTTAGGAAACTGACAAGAACAGTAGCTTCTCTTCAGTCCAATACACTGTACTTGCTGGGAACAGACGCGAGTGCTATTTGCACTGTGTATGGCAATGGGAGCGCAATAGTGACTCTTCTTAGCAGAAAACAACTCTTGCTCGTAGGACCAGAAACTGCATGGGATTCAACTCCGTTTAGGACTGGGAAACAAACCCTAGCTCGCCTTACAAGAAACACACTCTGCTTTTGAGAAAAGAGCACTCTTCTGCTCCCCTGTGTTTCCTATAGGGCCAGAACAGTGAGCTTGCTCAGAACAAAAGAACTGTGCTTCCTACACACACGGGCCATATCTAGTTCAACTCTGCTTAGGAAACTGACAAGAACAGTAGCTTCTCTTCAGTCCAATACACTGTACTTGCTGGGAACAGACGCGAGTGCTATTTGCACTGTGTATGGCAATGGGAGCGCAATAGTGACTCTTCTTAGCAGAAAACAACTCTTGCTCGTAGGACCAGAAACTGCATGGGATTCAACTCCGTTTAGGACTGGGAAACAAACCCTAGCTCGCCTTACAAGAAACACACTCTGCTTTTGAGAAAAGAGCACTCTTCTGCTCCCCTGTGTTTCCTATAGGGCCAGAACAGTGAGCTTGCTCACAACAAAAGAACTGTGCTTCCTACACACACGGGCCATATCTATTCAACTCTGCTTAGGAAACTGACAAGAACAGTAGCTTCTCTTCAGTCCAATACACTGTACTTGCTGGGAACAGACGCGAGTGCTATTTGCACTGTGTATGGCAATGGGAGCGCAATAGTGACTCTTCTTAGCAGAAAACAACTCTTGCTCGTAGGACCAGAAACTGCATGGGATTCAACTCCGTTTAGGACTGGGAAACAAACCCTAGCTCGCCTTACAAGAAACACACTCTGCTTTTGAGAAAGGAGCACTCTTCTGCTCCCCTGTGTTTCCTATAGGGCCAGAACAGTAAGCTTGCTCAGAACAAAAGAACTGTGCTTCCTACACACACGGGCCATATCTAGTTCAACTCTGCTTAGGAAACTGACAAGAACAGTAGCTTCTCTTCAGTCCAATACACTGTACTTGCTGGGAACAGACGCGAGTGCTATTTGCACTGTGTATGGCAATGGGAGCGCAATAGTGACTCTTCTTAGCAGAAAACAACTCTTGCTCGTAGGACCAGAAACTGCATGGGATTCAACTCCGTTTAGGACTGGGAAACAAACCCTAGCTCGCCTTACAAGAAACACACTCTGCTTTTGAGAAAAGAGCACTCTTCTGCTCCCCTGTGTTTCCTATAGGGCCAGAACAGTGAGCTTGCTCACAACAAAAGAACTGTGCTTCCTACACACACGGGCCATATCTAGTTCAACTCTGCTTAGGAAACTGACAAGAACAGTAGCTTCTCTTCAGTCCAATACACTGTACTTGCTGGGAACAGACGCGAGTGCTATTTGCACTGTGTATGGCAATGGGAGCGCAATAGTGACTCTTCTTAGCAGAAAACAACTCTTGCTCGTAGGACCAGAAACTGCATGGGATTCAACTCCGTTTAGGACTGGGAAACAAACCCTAGCTCGCCTTACAAGAAACACACTCTGCTTTTGAGAAAGGAGCACTCTTCTGCTCCCCTGTGTTTCCTATAGGGCCAGAACAGTGAGCTTGCTCAGAACAAAAGAACTGTGCTTCCTACACACGGGCCATATCTAGTTCAACTCTGCTTAGGAAACTGACATAAACAGTAGCTTCTCTTCAGTCCAATACACTGTACTTGCTGGGAACAGACGCGAGTGCTATTAGCACTGTGTATGGCAATGGGAGCGCAATAGTGACTCTTCTTAGCAGAAAACAACTCTTGCTCGTAGGACCAGAAACTGCATGGGATTCAACTCCGTTTAGGACTGGGAAACAAACCCTAGCTCGCCTTACAAGAAACACACTCTGCTTTTGAGAAAGGAGCACTCTTCTGCTCCCCTGTGTTTCCTATAGGGCCAGAACAGTGAGCTTGCTCACAACAAAAGAACTGTGCTTCCTACACACACGGGCCAAATCTAGTTCAACTCTGCTTAGGAAACTGACAAGAACAGTAGCTTCTCTTCAGTCCAATACACTGTACTTGCTGGGAACAGACGCGAGTGCTATTTGCACTGTGTATGGCAATGGGAGCGCAATAGTGACTCTTCTTAGCAGAAAACAACTCTTGCTCGTAGGACCAGAAACTGCATGGGATTCAACTCCGTTTAAGACTGGGAAACAAACCCTAGCTCGCCTTACAAGAAACACACTCTGCTTTTGAGAAAAGAGCAGTCTTCTGCTCCCCTGTGTTTCCTATAGGGCCAGAACAGTGAGCTTGCTCAGAACAAAAGAACTGTGCTTCCTACACACACGGGCCATATCTAGTTCAACTCTGCTTAGGAAACTGACAAGAACAGTAGCTTCTCTTCAGTCCAATACACTGTACTTGCTGGGAACAGACGCGAGTGCTATTTGCACTGTGTATGGCAATGGGAGCGCAATAGTGACTCTTCTTAGCAGAAAACAACTCTTGCCCGTAGGACCAGAAACTGCATGGGATTCAACTCCGTTTAGGACTGGGAAACAAACCCTAGCTCGCCTTACAAGAAACACACTCTGCTTTTGAGAAAAGAGCACTCTTCTGCTCCCCTGTGTTTCCTATAGGGCCAGAACAGTGAGCTTGCTCAGAACAAAAGAACTGTGCTTCCTACACACACGGGCCATATCTAGTTCAACTCTGCTTAGGAAACTGACAAGAACAGTAGCTTCTCTTCAGTCCAATACACTGTACTTGCTGGGAACAGACGCGAGTGCTATTTGCACTGTGTATGGCAATGGGAGCGCAATAGTGACTCTTCTTAGCAGAAAACAACTCTTGCTCGTAGGACCAGAAACTGCATGGGATTCAACTCCGTTTAGGACTGGGAAACAAACCCTAGCTCGCCTTACAAGAAACACACTCTGCTTTTGAGAAAAGAGCACTCTTCTGCTCCCCTGTGTTTCCTATAGGGCCAGAACAGTGAGCTTGCTCAGAACAAAAGAACTGTGCTTCCTACACACACGGGCCATATCTAGTTCAACTCTGCTTAGGAAACTGACAAGAACAGTAGCTTCTCTTCAGTCCAATACACTGTACTTGCTGGGAACAGACGCGAGTGCTATTTGCACTGTGTATGGCAATGGGAGCGCAATAGTGACTCTTCTTAGCAGAAAACAACTCTTGCTCGTAGGACCAGAAACTGCATGGGATTCAACTCCGTTTAGGACTGGGAAACAAACCCTAGCTCGCCTTACAAGAAACACACTCTGCTTTTGAGAAAAGAGCACTCTTCTGCTCCCCTGTGTTTCCTATAGGGCCAGAACAGTGAGCTTGCTCAGAACAAAAGAACTGTGCTTCCTACACACACGGGCCATATCTAGTTCAACTCTGCTTAGGAAACTGACAAGAACAGTAGCTTCTCTTCAGTCCAATACACTGTACTTGCTGGGAACAGACGCGAGTGCTATTTGCACTGTGTATGGCAATGGGAGCGCAATAGTGACTCTTCTTAGCAGAAAACAACTCTTGCTCGTAGGACCAGAAACTGCATGGGATTCAACTCCGTTTAGGACTGGGAAACAAACCCTAGCTCGCCTTACAAGAAACACACTCTGCTTTTGAGAAAGGAGCACTCTTCTGCTCCCCTGTGTTTCCTATAGGGCCAGAACAGTGAGCTTGCTCAGAACAAAAGAACTGTGCTTCCTACACACACGGGCCATATCTAGTTCAACTCTGCTTAGGAAACTGACAAGAACAGTAGCTTCTCTTCAGTCCAATACACTGTACTTGCTGGGAACAGACGCGAGTGCTATTTGCACTGTGTATGGCAATGGGAGCGCAATAGTGACTCTTCTTAGCAGAAAACAACTCTTGCTCGTAGGACCAGAAACTGCATGGGATTCAACTCCGTTTAGGACTGGGAAACAAACCCTAGCTCGCCTTACAAGAAACACACTCTGCTTTTGAGAAAAGAGCACTCTTCTGCTCCCCTGTGTTTCCTATAGGGCCAGAACAGTGAGCTTGCTCAGAACAAAAGAACTGTGCTTCCTACACACACGGGCCATATCTAGTTCAACTCTGCTTAGGAAACTGACAAGAACAGTAGCTTCTCTTCAGTCCAATACACTGTACTTGCTGGGAACAGACGCGAGTGCTATTTGCACTGTGTATGGCAATGGGAGCGCAATAGTGACTCTTCTTAGCAGAAAACAACTCTTGCTCGTAGGACCAGAAACTGCATGGGATTCAACTCCGTTTAGGACTGGGAAACAAACCCTAGCTCGCCTTACAAGAAACACACTCTGCTTTTGAGAAAAGAGCACTCTTCTGCTCCCCTGTGTTTCCTATAGGGCCAGAACAGTGAGCTTGCTCAGAACAAAAGAACAGTGCTTCCTACACACACGGGCCATATCTACTTCAACTCTGCTTAGGAAACTGACAAGAACAGTAGCTTCTCTTCAGTCCAATACACTGTACTTGCTGGGAACAGACGCGAGTGCTATTTGCACTGTGTATGGCAAAGGGAGTGCAATAGTGACTCTTCTTAGGAGAAAACAACTCTTGCTCGTAGGACCAGAAACTGCATGGGATTCAACTCCGTTTAGGACTGGGAAACAAACCCTAGCTCGCCTTACAAGAAACACACTCTGCTTTTGAGAAAGGAGCACTCTTCTGCTCCCCTGTGTTTCCTATAGGGCCAGAACAGTGAGCTTGCTCAGAACAAAAGAACTGTGCTTCCTACACACACGGGCCATATCTAGTTCAACTCTGCTTAGGAAACTGACAAGAACAGTAGCTTCTCTTCAGTCCAATACACTGTACTTGCTGGGAACAGACGCGAGTGCTATTTGCACTGTGTATGGCAATGGGAGCGCAATAGTGACTCTTCTTAGCAGAAAACAACTCTTGCTCGTAGGACCAGAAACTGCATGGGATTCAACTCCGTTTAGGACTGGGAAACAAACCCTAGCTCGCTTTACAAGAAACACACTCTGCTTTTGAGAAAAGAGCACTCTTCTGCTCCCCTGTGTTTCCTATAGGGCCAGAACAGTGAGCTTGCTCAGAACAAAAGAACTGTGCTTCCTACACACACGGGCCATATCTAGTTCAACTCTGCTTAGGAAACTGACAAGAACAGTAGCTTCTCTTCAGTCCAATACACTGTACTTGCTGGGAACAGACGCGTGTGCTATTTGCACTGTGTATGGCAATGGGAGCGCAATAGTGACTCTTCTTAGCAGAAAACAACTCTTGCTCGTAGGACCAGAAACTGCATGGGATTCAACTCCGTTTAGGACTGGGAAACAAACCCTAGCTCGCCTTACAAGAAACACACTCTGCTTTTGAGAAAGGAGCACTCTTCTGCTCCCCTGTGTTTCCTATAGGGCCAGAACAGTGAGCTTGCTCAGAACAAAAGAACTGTGCTTCCTACACACACGGGCCATATCTAGTTCAACTCTGCTTAGGAAACTGACAAGAACAGTAGCTTCTCTTCAGTCCAATACACTGTACTTGCTGGGAACAGACGCGAGCGCTATTTGCACTGTGTATGGCAATGGGAGCGCAATAGTGACTCTTCTTAGCAGAAAACAACTCTTGCTCGTAGGACCAGAAACTGCATGGGATTCAACTCCGTTTAGGACTGGGAAACAAACCCTAGCTCGCCTTACAAGAAACACACTCTGCTTTTGAGAAAAGAGCACTCTTCTGCTCCCCTGTGTTTCCTATAGGGCCAGAACAGTGAGCTTGCTCAGAACAAAAGAACTGTGCTTCCTACACACACGGGCCATATCTAGTTCAACTCTGCTTAGGAAACTGACAAGAACAGTAGCTTCTCTTCAGTCCAATACACTGTACTTGCTGGGAACAGACGCGAGTGCTATTTGCACTGTGTATGGCAATGGGAGCGCAATAGTGACTCTTCTTAGCAGAAAACAACTCTTGCTCGTAGGACCAGAAACTGCATGGGATTCAACTCCGTTTAGGACTGGGAAACAAACCCTAGCTCGCCTTACAAGAAACACACTCTGCTTTTGAGAAAAGAGCACTCTTCTGCTCCCCTGTGTTTCCTATAGGGCCAGAACAGTGAGCTTGCTCAGAACAAAAGAACTGTGCTTCCTACACACACGGGCCATATCTAGTTCAACTCTGCTTAGGAAACTGACAAGAACAGTAGCTTCTCTTCAGTCCAATACACTGTACTTGCTGGGAACAGATGCGAGTGCTATTTGCACTGTGTATGGCAATGGGAGCGCAATAGTGACTCTTCTTAGCAGAAAACAACTCTTGCTCGTAGGACCAGAAACTGCATGGGATTCAACTCCGTTTAGGACTGGGAAACAAACCCTAGCTCGCCTTACAAGAAACACACTCTGCTTTTGAGAAAAGAGCACTCTTCTGCTCCCCTGTGTTTCCTATAGGGCCAGAACAGTGAGCTTGCTCAGAACAAAAGAACTGTGCTTCCTACACACACGGGCCATATCTAGTTCAACTCTGCTTAGGAAACTGACAAGAACAGTAGCTTCTCTTCAGTCCAATACACTGTACTTGCTGGGAACAGACGCTAGTGCTATTTGCACTGTGTATGGCAATGGGAGCGCAATAGTGACTCTTCTTAGCAGAAAACAACTCTTGCTCGTAGGACCAGAAACTGCATGGGATTCAACTCCGTTTAGGACTGGGAAACAAACCCTAGCTCGCCTTACAAGAAACACACTCTGCTTTTGAGAAAAGAGCACTCTTCTGCTCCCCTGTGTTTCCTATAGGGCCAGAACAGTGAGCTTGCTCACAACAAAAGAACTGTGCTTCCTACACACACGGGCCATATCTAGTTCAACTCTGCTTAGGAAACTGACAAGAACAGTAGCTTCTCTTCAGTCCAATACACTGTACTTGCTGGGAACAGACGCGAGTGCTATTTGCACTGTGTATGGCAATGGGAGCGCAATAGTGACTCTTCTTAGCAGAAAACAACTCTTGCTCGTAGGACCAGAAACTGCATGGGATTCAACTCCGTTTAGGACTGGGAAACAAACCCTAGCTCGCCTTACAAGAAACACACTCTGCTTTTGAGAAAGGAGCACTCTTCTGCTCCCCTGTGTTTCCTATAGGGCCAGAACAGTGAGCTTGCTCAGAACAAAAGAACTGTGCTTCCTACACACACGGGCCATATCTAGTTCAACTCTGCTTAGGAAACTGACAAGAACAGTAGCTTCTCTTCAGTCCAATACACTGTACTTGCTGGGAACAGACGCGAGTGCTATTTGCACTGTGTATGGCAATGGGAGCGCAATAGTGACTCTTCTTAGCAGAAAACAACTCTTGCTCGTAGGACCAGAAACTGCATGGGATTCAACTCCGTTTAGGACTGGGAAACAAACCCTAGCTCGCCTTACAAGAAACACACTCTGCTTTTGAGAAAAGAGCACTCTTCTGCTCCCCTGTGTTTCCTATAGGGCCAGAACAGTGAGCTTGCTCAGAACAAAAGAACTGTGCTTCCTACACACACGGGCCATATCTAGTTCAACTCTGCTTAGGAAACTGACAAGAACAGTAGCTTCTCTTCAGTCCAATACACTGTACTTGCTGGGAACAGACGCGAGTGCTATTTGCACTGTGTATGGCAATGGGAGCGCAATAGTGACTCTTCTTAGCAGAAAACAACTCTTGCTCGTAGGACCAGAAACTGCATGGGATTCAACTCCGTTTAGGACTGGGAAACAA
The DNA here is from genome assembly GCF_949786415.1 of Peromyscus eremicus. NCBI lineage: Eukaryota > Metazoa > Chordata > Mammalia > Rodentia > Cricetidae > Peromyscus > Peromyscus eremicus. The sequence continues at coordinate 9,121 of NW_026738042.1, forward strand.
ACCCTAGCTCGCCTTACAAGAAACACACTCTGCTTTTGAGAAAAGAGCACTCTTCTGCTCCCCTGTGTTTCCTATAGGGCCAGAACAGTGAGCTTGCTCAGAACAAAAGAACAGTGCTTCCTACACACACGGGCCATATCTACTTCAACTCTGCTTAGGAAACTGACAAGAACAGTAGCTTCTCTTCAGTCCAATACACTGTACTTGCTGGGAACAGACGCGAGTGCTATTTGCACTGTGTATGGCAAAGGGAGTGCAATAGTGACTCTTCTTAGGAGAAAACAACTCTTGCTCGTAGGACCAGAAACTGCATGGGATTCAACTCCGTTTAGGACTGGGAAACAAACCCTAGCTCGCCTTACAAGAAACACACTCTGCTTTTGAGAAAAGAGCACTCTTCTGCTCCCCTGTGTTTCCTATAGGCCCAGAACAGTGAGCTTGCTCACAACAAAAGAACTGTGCTTCCTACACACACGGGCCATATCTAGTTCAACTCTGCTTAGGAAACTGACAAGAACAGTAGCTTCTCTTCAGTCCAATACACTGTACTTGCTGGGAACAGACGCGAGTGCTATTTGCACTGTGTATGGCAATGGGAGCGCAATAGTGACTCTTCTTAGCAGAAAACAACTCTTGCTCGTAGGACCAGAAACTGCATGGGATTCAACTCCGTTTAGGACTGGGAAACAAACCCTAGCTCGCCTTACAAGAAACACACTCTGCTTTTGAGAAAAGAGCACTCTTCTGCTCCCCTGTGTTTCCTATAGGGCCAGAACAGTGAGCTTGCTCAGAACAAAAGAACTGTGCTTCCTACACACACGGGCCATATCGAGTTCAACTCTGCTTAGGAAACTGACAAGAACAGTAGCTTCTCTTCAGTCCAATACACTGTACTTGCTGGGAACAGACGCGAGTGCTATTTGCACTGTGTATGGCAATGGGAGCGCAATAGTGACTCTTCTTAGCAGAAAACAACTCTTGCTCGTAGGACCAGAAACTGCATGGGATTCAACTCCGTTTAGGACTGGGAAACAAACCCTAGCTCGCCTTACAAGAAACACACTCTGCTTTTGAGAAAGGAGCACTCTTCTGCTCCCCTGTGTTTCCTATAGGGCCAGAACAGTGAGCTTGCTCACAACAAAAGAACTGTGCTTCCTACACACACGGGCCATATCTAGTTCAACTCTGCTTAGGAAACTGACAAGAACAGTAGCTTCTCTTCAGTCCAATACACTGTACTTGCTGGGAACAGACGCGAGTGCTATTTGCACTGTGTATGGCAATGGGAGCGCAATAGTGACTCTTCTTAGCAGAAAACAACTCTTGCTCGTAGGACCAGAAACTGCATGGGATTCAACTCCGTTTAGGACTGGGAAACAAACCCTAGCTCGCTTTACAAGAAACACACTCTGCTTTTGAGAAAAGAGCACTCTTCTGCTCCCCTGTGTTTCCTATAGGGCCAGAACAGTGAGCTTGCTCAGAACAAAAGAACTGTGCTTCCTACACACACGGGCCATATCTAGTTCAACTCTGCTTAGGAAACTGACAAGAACAGTAGCTTCTCTTCAGTCCAATACACTGTACTTGCTGGGAACAGACGCGTGTGCTATTTGCACTGTGTATGGCAATGGGAGCGCAATAGTGACTCTTCTTAGCAGAAAACAACTCTTGCTCGTAGGACCAGAAACTGCATGGGATTCAACTCCGTTTAGGACTGGGAAACAAACCCTAGCTCGCCTTACAAGAAACACACTCTGCTTTTGAGAAAGGAGCACTCTTCTGCTCCCCTGTGTTTCCTATAGGGCCAGAACAGTGAGCTTGCTCAGAACAAAAGAACTGTGCTTCCTACACACACGGGCCATATCTAGTTCAACTCTGCTTAGGAAACTGACAAGAACAGTAGCTTCTCTTCAGTCCAATACACTGTACTTGCTGGGAACAGACGCGAGTGCTATTTGCACTGTGTATGGCAATGGGAGCGCAATAGTGACTCTTCTTAGCAGAAAACAACTCTTGCTCGTAGGACCAGAAACTGCATGGGATTCAACTCCGTTTAGGACTGGGAAACAAACCCTAGCTCGCCTTACAAGAAACACACTCTGCTTTTGAGAAAAGAGCACTCTTCTGCTCCCCTGTGTTTCCTATAGGGCAGGAACAGTGAGCTTGCTCACAACAAAAGAACTGTGCTTCCTACACACGGGCCATATCTAGTTCAACTCTGCTTAGGAAACTGACAAGAACAGTAGCTTCTCTTCAGTCCAATACACTGTACTTGCTGGGAACAGACGCGAGTGCTATTTGCACTGTGTATGGCATTGGGAGCGCAATAGTGACTCTTCTTAGCAGAAAACAACTCTTGCTCGTAGGACCAGAAACTGCATGGGATTCAACTCCGTTTAGGACTGGGAAACAAACCCTAGCTCGCCTTACAAGAAACACACTCTGCTTTTGAGAAAGGAGCACTCTTCTGCTCCCCTGTGTTTCCTATAGGGCCAGAACAGTGAGCTTGCTCAGAACAAAAGAACTGTGCTTCCTACACACACGGGCCATATCTAGTTCAACTCTGCTTAGGAAACTGACAAGAACAGTAGCTTCTCTTCAGTCCAATACACTGTACTTGCTGGGAACAGACGCGAGTGCTATTTGCACTGTGTATGGCAATGGGAGCGCAATAGTGACTCTTCTTAGCAGAAAACAACTCTTGCTCGTAGGACCAGAAACTGCATGGGATTCAACTCCGTTTAGGACTGGGAAACAAACCCTAGCTCGCCTTACAAGAAACACACTCTGCTTTTGAGAAAGGAGCACTCTTCTGCTCCCCTGTGTTTCCTATAGGGCCAGAACAGTGAGCTTGCTCAGAACAAAAGAACTGTGCTTCCTACACACACGGGCCATATCTAGTTCAACTCTGCTTAGGAAACTGACAAGAACAGTAGCTTCTCTTCAGTCCAATACACTGTACTTGCTGGGAACAGAAGCGAGTGCTATTTGCACTGTGTATGGCAATGGGAGCGCAATAGTGACTCTTCTTAGCAGAAAACAACTCTTGCTCGTAGGACCAGAAACTGCATGGGATTCAACTCCGTTTAGGACTGGGAAACAAACCCTAGCTCGCCTTACAAGAAACACACTCTGCTTTTGAGAAAGGAGCACTCTTCTGCTCCCCTGTGTTTCCTATAGGGCCAGAACAGTGAGCTTGCTCACAACAAAAGAACTGTGCTTCCTACACACACGGGCCATATCTAGTTCAACTCTGCTTAGGAAACTGACAAGAACAGTAGCTTCTCTTCAGTCCAATACACTGTACTTGCTGGGAACAGACGCGAGTGCTATTTGCACTGTGTATGGCAATGGGAGCGCAATAGTGACTCTTCTTAGCAGAAAACAACTCTTGCTCGTAGGACCAGAAACTGCATGGGATTCAACTCTGTTTAAGACTGGGAAACAAACCCTAGCTCGCCTTACAAGAAACACACTCTGCTTTTGAGAAAAGAGCACTCTTCTGCTCCCCTGTGTTTCCTATAGGGCCAGAACAGTGAGCTTGCTCAGAACAAAAGAACTGTGCTTCCTACACACACGGGCCATATCTAGTTCAACTCTGCTTAGGAAACTGACAAGAACAGTAGCTTCTCTTCAGTCCAATACACTGTACTTGCTGGGAACAGACGCGAGTGCTATTTGCACTGTGTATGGCAATGGGAGCGCAATAGTGACTCTTCTTAGCAGAAAACAACTCTTGCTCGTAGGACCAGAAACTGCATGGGATTCAACTCCGTTTAGGACTGGGAAACAAACCCTAGCTCGCCTTACAAGAAACACACTCTGCTTTTGAGAAAAGAGCACTCTTCTGCTCCCCTGTGTTTCCTATAGGGCCAGAACAGTGAGCTTGCTCACAACAAAAGAACTGTGCTTCCTACACACACGGGCCATATCTAGTTCAACTCTGCTTAGGAAACTGACAAGAACAGTAGCTTCTCTTCAGTCCAATACACTGTACTTGCTGGGAACAGACGCGTGTGCTATTTGCACTGTGTATGGCAATGGGAGCGCAATAGTGACTCTTCTTAGCAGAAAACAACTCTTGCTCGTAGGACCAGAAACTGCATGGGATTCAACTCCGTTTAGGACTGGGAAACAAACCCTAGCTCGCCTTACAAGAAACACACTCTGCTTTTGAGAAAGGAGCACTCTTCTGCTCCCCTGTGTTTCCTATAGGGCCAGAACAGTGAGCTTGCTCAGAACAAAAGAACTGTGCTTCCTACACACACGGGCCATATCTAGTTCAACTCTGCTTAGGAAACTGACAAGAACAGTAGCTTCTCTTCAGTCCAATACACTGTACTTGCTGGGAACAGACGCGAGTGCTATTTGCACTGTGTATGGCAATGGGAGCGCAATAGTGACTCTTCTTAGCAGAAAACAACTCTTGCTCGTAGGACCAGAAACTGCATGGGATTCAACTCCGTTTAGGACTGGGAAACAAACCCTAGCTCGCCTTACAAGAAACACACTCTGCTTTTGAGAAAAGAGCACTCTTCTGCTCCCCTGTGTTTCCTATAGGGCAGGAACAGTGAGCTTGCTCACAACAAAAGAACTGTGCTTCCTACACAGGGGCCATATCTAGTTCAACTCTGCTTAGGAAACTGACAAGAACAGTAGCTTCTCTTCAGTCCAATACACTGTACTTGCTGGGAACAGACGCGAGTGCTATTTGCACTGTGTATGGCATTGGGAGCGCAATAGTGACTCTTCTTAGCAGAAAACAACTCTTGCTCGTAGGACCAGAAACTGCATGGGATTCAACTCCGTTTAGGACTGGGAAACAAACCCTAGCTCGCCTTACAAGAAACACACTCTGCTTTTGAGAAAGGAGCACTCTTCTGCTCCCCTGTGTTTCCTATAGGGCCAGAACAGTGAGCTTGCTCAGAACAAAAGAACTGTGCTTCCTACACACACGGGCCATATCGAGTTCAACTCTGCTTAGGAAACTGACAAGAACAGTAGCTTCTCTTCAGTCCAATACACTGTACTTGCTGGGAACAGACGCGAGTGCTATTTGCACTGTGTATGGCAATGGGAGCGCAATAGTGACTCTTCTTAGCAGAAAACAACTCTTGCTCGTAGGACCAGAAACTGCATGGGATTCAACTCCGTTTAGGACTGGGAAACAAACCCTAGCTCGCCTTACAAGAAACACACTCTGCTTTTGAGAAAGGAGCACTCTTCTGCTCCCCTGTGTTTCCTATAGGGCCAGAACAGTGAGCTTGCTCAGAACAAAAGAACTGTGCTTCCTACACACACGGGCCATATCTAGTTCAACTCTGCTTAGGAAACTGACAAGAACAGTAGCTTCTCTTCAGTCCAATACACTGTACTTGCTGGGAACAGAAGCGAGTGCTATTTGCACTGTGTATGGCAATGGGAGCGCAATAGTGACTCTTCTTAGCAGAAAACAACTCTTGCTCGTAGGACCAGAAACTGCATGGGATTCAACTCCGTTTAGGACTGGGAAACAAACCCTAGCTCGCCTTACAAGAAACACACTCTGCTTTTGAGAAAGGAGCACTCTTCTGCTCCCCTGTGTTTCCTATAGGGCCAGAACAGTGAGCTTGCTCACAACAAAAGAACTGTGCTTCCTACACACACGGGCCATATCTAGTTCAACTCTGCTTAGGAAACTGACAAGAACAGTAGCTTCTCTTCAGTCCAATACACTGTACTTGCTGGGAACAGACGCGAGTGCTATTTGCACTGTGTATGGCAATGGGAGCGCAATAGTGACTCTTCTTAGCAGAAAACAACTCTTGCTCGTAGGACCAGAAACTGCATGGGATTCAACTCCGTTTAGGACTGGGAAACAAACCCTAGCTCGCCTTACAAGAAACACACTCTGCTTTTGAGAAAAGAGCACTCTTCTGCTCCCCTGTGTTTCCTATAGGGCCAGAACAGTGAGCTTGCTCACAACAAAAGAACTGTGCTTCCTACACACACGGGCCATATCTAGTTCAACTCTGCTTAGGAAACTGACAAGAACAGTAGCTTCTCTTCAGTCCAATACACTGTACTTGCTGGGAACAGACGCGAGTGCTATTTGCACTGTGTATGGCAATGGGAGCGCAATAGTGACTCTTCTTAGCAGAAAACAACTCTTGCTCGTAGGACCAGAAACTGCATGGGATTCAACTCCGTTTAGGACTGGGAAACAAACCCTAGCTCGCCTTACAAGAAACACACTCTGCTTTTGAGAAAGGAGCACTCTTCTGCTCCCCTGAGTTTCCTAGAGGGCCAGAACAGTGAGCTTGCTCACAACAAAAGAACTGTGCTTCCTACACACACGGGCCATATCTAGTTCAACTCTGCTTAGGAAACTGACAAGAACAGTAGCTTCTCTTCAGTCCAATACACTGTACTTGCTGGGAACAGACGCGAGTGCTATTTGCACTGTGTATGGCAATGGGAGCGCAATAGTGACTCTTCTTAGCAGAAAACAACTCTTGCTCGTAGGACCAGAAACTGCATGGGATTCAACTCCGTTTAGGACTGGGAAACAAACCCTAGCTCGCCTTACAAGAAACACACTCTGCTTTTGAGAAAGGAGCACTCTTCTGCTCCCCTGTGTTTCCTATAGGGCCAGAACAGTGAGCTTGCTCACAACAAAAGAACTGTGCTTCCTACACACACGGGCCATATCTAGTTCAACTCTGCTTAGGAAACTGACAAGAACAGTAGCTTCTCTTCAGTCCAATACACTGTACTTGCTGGGAACAGACGCGAGTGCTATTTGCACTGTGTATGGCAATGGGAGCGCAATAGTGACTCTTCTTAGCAGAAAACAACTCTTGCTCGTAGGACCAGAAACTGCATGGGATTCAACTCCGTTTAGGACTGGGAAACAAACCCTAGCTCGCCTTACAAGAAACACACTCTGCTTTTGAGAAAAGAGCACTCTTCTGCTCCCCTGTGTTTCCTATAGGGCCAGAACAGTGAGCTTGCTCAGAACAAAAGAACTGTGCTTCCTACACACACGGGCCATATCTAGTTCAACTCTGCTTAGGAAACTGACAAGAACAGTAGCTTCTCTTCAGTCCAATACACTGTACTTGCTGGGAACAGACCCGTGTGCTATTTGCACTGTGTATGGCAATGGGAGCGCAATAGTGACTCTTCTTAGCAGAAAACAACTCTTGCTCGTAGGACCAGAAACTGCATGGGATTCAACTCCGTTTAGGACTGGGAAACAAACCCTAGCTCGCCTTACAAGAAACACACTCTGCTTTTGAGAAAGGAGCACTCTTCTGCTCCCCTCTGTTTCCTATAGGGCCAGAACAGTGAGCTTGCTCAGAACAAAAGAACTGTGCTTCCTACACACACGGGCCATATCTAGTTCAACTCTGCTTAGGAAACTGACAAGAACAGTAGCTTCTCTTCAGTCCAATACACTGTACTTGCTGGGAACAGACGCGAGTGCTATTTGCACTGTGTATGGCAATGGAGAGCGAATAGTGACTCTTCTTAGCAGAAAACAACTCTTGCTCGTAGGACCAGAAACTGCATGGGATTCAACTCCGTTTAGGACTGGGAAACAAACCCTAGCTCGCCTTACAAGAAACACACTCTGCTTTTGAGAAAGGAGCACTCTTCTGCTCCCCTGTGTTTCCTATAGGGCCAGAACAAGTGAGCTTGCTCAGAACAAAAGAACTGTGCTTCCTACACACATGGGCCATATCTAGTTCAACTCTGCTTAGGAAACTGACAAGAACAGTAGCTTCTCTTCAGTCCAATACACTGTACTTGCTGGGAACAGATGCGAGTGCTATTTGCACTGTGTATGGCAATGGGAGCGCAATAGTGACTCTTCTTAGCAGAAAACAACTCTTGCTCGTAGGACCAGAAACTGCATGGGATTCAACTCCGTTTAGGACTGGGAAACAAACCCTAGCTCGCCTTACAAGAAACACACTCTGCTTTTGAGAAAAGAGCACTCTTCTGCTCCCCTGTGTTTCCTATAGGGCCAGAACAGTGAGCTTGCTCAGAACAAAAGAACTGTGCTTCCTACACACACGGGCCATATCTAGTTCAACTCTGCTTAGGAAACTGACAAGAACAGTAGCTTCTCTTCAGTCCAATACACTGTACTTGCTGGGAACAGACGCGAGTGCTATTTGCACTGTGTATGGCAATGGGAGCGCAATAGTGACTCTTCTTAGCAGAAAACAACTCTTGCTCGTAGGACCAGAAACTGCATGGGATTCAACTCCGTTTAGGACTGGGAAACAAACCCTAGCTCGCCTTACAAGAAACACACTCTGCTTTTGAGAAAAGAGCACTCTTCTGCTCCCCTGTGTTTCCTATAGGGCCAGAACAGTGAGCTTGCTCACAACAAAAGAACTGTGCTTCCTACACACACGGGCCATATCTAGTTCAACTCTGCTTAGGAAACTGACAAGAACAGTAGCTTCTCTTCAGTCCAATACACTGTACTTGCTGGGAACAGACGCGAGTGCTATTTGCACTGTGTATGGCAATGGGAGCGCAATAGTGACTCTTCTTAGCAGAAAACAACTCTTGCTCGTAGGACCAGAAACTGCATGGGATTCAACTCCATTTAAGACTGGGAAACAAACCCTAGCTCGCCTTACAAGAAACACACTCTGCTTTTGAGAAAAGAGCACTCTTCTGCTCCCCTGTGTTTCCTATAGGGCCAGAACAGTGAGCTTGCTCACAACAAAAGAACTGTGCTTCCTACACACACGGGCCATATCTAGTTCAACTCTGCTTAGGAAACTGACAAGAACAGTAGCTTCTCTTCAGTCCAATACACTGTACTTGCTGGGAACAGACGCGAGTGCTATTTGCACTGTGTATGGCAATGGGAGCGCAATAGTGACTCTTCTTAGCAGAAAACAACTCTTGCTCGTAGGACCAGAAACTGCATGGGATTCAACTCCGTTTAGGACTGGGAAACAAACCCTAGCTCGCCTTACAAGAAACACACTCTGCTTTTGAAAAAAGAGCACTCTCTGCTCCCCTGTGTTTCCTATAGGGCCAGAACAGTGAGCTTGCTCAGAACAAAAGAACTGTGCTTCCTACACACACGGGCCATATCTAGTTCAACTCTGCTTAGGAAACTGACAAGAACAGTAGCTTCTCTTCAGTCCAATACACTGTACTTGCTGGGAACAGACGCGAGTGCTATTTGCACTGTGTATGGCAATGGGAGCGCAATAGTGACTCTTCTTAGCAGAAAACAACTCTTGCTCGTAGGACCAGAAACTGCATGGGATTCAACTCCGTTTAGGCTTGGGAAACAAACCCTAGCTCGCCTTACAAGAAACACACTCTGCTTTTGAGAAAAGAGCACTCTTCTGCTCCCCTGTGTTTCCTATAGGGCCAGAACAGTGAGCTTGCTCAGAACAAAAGAACTGTGCTTCCTACACACACGGGCCATATCTATTCAACTCTGCTTAGGAAACTGACAAGAACAGTAGCTTCTCTTCAGTCCAATACACTGTACTTGCTGGGAACAGAAGCGAGTGCTATTTGCACTGTGTATGGCAATGGGAGCGCAATAGTGACTCTTCTTAGCAGAAAACAACTCTTGCTCGTAGGACCAGAAACTGCATGGGATTCAACTCCGTTTAGGACTGGGAAACAAACCCTAGCTCGCCTTACAAGAAACACACTCTGCTTTTGAGAAAGGAGCACTCTTCTGCTCCCCTGTGTTTCCTATAGGGCCAGAACAGTGAGCTTGCTCACAACAAAAGAACTGTGCTTCCTACACACACGGGCCATATCTAGTTCAACTCTGCTTAGGAAACTGACAAGAACAGTAGCTTCTCTTCAGTCCAATACACTGTACTTGCTGGGAACAGACGCGAGTGCTATTTGCACTGTGTATGGCAATGGGAGCGCAATAGTGACTCTTCTTAGCAGAAAACAACTCTTGCTCGTAGGACCAGAAACTGCATGGGATTCAACTCCGTTTAGGACTGGGAAACAAACCCTAGCTCGCCTTACAAGAAACACACTCTGCTTTTGAGAAAAGAGCACTCTTCTGCTCCCCTGTGTTTCCTATAGGGCCAGAACAGTGAGCTTGCTCACAACAAAAGAACTGTGCTTCCTACACACACGGGCCATATCTAGTTCAACTCTGCTTAGGAAACTGACAAGAACAGTAGCTTCTCTTCAGTCCAATACACTGTACTTGCTGGGAACAGACGCGAGTGCTATTTGCACTGTGTATGGCAATGGGAGCGCAATAGTGACTCTTCTTAGCAGAAAACAACTCTTGCTCGTAGGACCAGAAACTGCATGGGATTCAACTCCGTTTAGGACTGGGAAACAAACCCTAGCTCGCCTTACAAGAAACACACTCTGCTTTTGAGAAAAGAGCACTCTTCTGCTCCCCTGTGTTTCCTATAGGGCCAGAACATGGACTTGCTCACAACAAAAGAACTGTGCTTCCTACACACACGGGCCATATCTAGTTCAACTCTGCTTAGGAAACTGACAAGAACAGTAGCTTCTCTTCAGTCCAATACACTGTACTTGCTGGGAACAGACGCGAGTGCTATTTGCACTGTGTATGGCAATGGGAGCGCAATAGTGACTCTTCTTAGCAGAAAACAACTCTTGCTCGTAGGACCAGAAACTGCATGGGATTCAACTCCGTTTAGGACTGGGAAACAAACCCTAGCTCGCCTTACAAGAAACACACTCTGCTTTTGAGAAAGGAGCACTCTTCTGCTCCCCTGTGTTTCCTATAGGGCCAGAACAGTGAGCTTGCTCAGAACAAAAGAACTGTGCTTCCTACACACACGGGCCATATCTAGTTCAACTCTGCTTAGGAAACTGACAAGAACAGTAGCTTCTCTTCAGTCCAATACACTGTACTTGCTGGGAACAGACGCGAGTGCTATTTGCACTGTGTATGGCAATGGGAGCGCAATAGTGACTCTTCTTAGCAGAAAACAACTCTTGCTCGTAGGACCAGAAACTGCATGGGATTCAACTCCGTTTAGGACTGGGAAACAAACCCTAGCTCGCCTTACAAGAAACACACTCTGCTTTTGAGAAAAGAGCACTCTTCTGCTCCCCTGTGTTTCCTATAGGGCCAGAACAGTGAGCTTGCTCAGAACAAAAGAACTGTGCTTCCTACACACACGGGCCATATCTAGTTCAACTCTGCTTAGGAAACTGACAAGAACAGTAGCTTCTCTTCAGTCCAATACACTGTACTTGCTGGGAACAGACGCGAGTGCTATTTGCACTGTGTATGGCAATGGGAGCGCAATAGTGACTCTTCTTAGCAGAAAACAACTCTTGCTCGTAGGACCAGAAACTGCATGGGATTCAACTCCGTTTAGGACTGGGAAACAAACCCTAGCTCGCCTTACAAGAAACACACTCTGCTTTTGAGAAAGAGCACTCTTCTGCTCCCCTGTGTTTCCTATAGGGCCAGAACAGTGAGCTTGCTCAGAACAAAAGAACTGTGCTTCCTACACACACGGGCCATATCTAGTTCAACTCTGCTTAGGAAACTGACAAGAACAGTAGCTTCTCTTCAGTCCAATACACTGTACTTGCTGGGAACAGACGCGAGTGCTATTTGCACTGTGTATGGCAATGGGAGCGCAATAGTGACTCTTCTTAGCAGAAAACAACTCTTGCTCGTAGGACCAGAAACTGCATGGGATTCAACTCCGTTTAGGACTGGGAAACAAACCCTAGCTCGCCTTACAAGAAACACACTCTGCTTTTGAGAAAAGAGCACTCTTCTGCTCCCCTGTGTTTCCTATAGGGCCAGAACAGTGAGCTTGCTCACAACAAAAGAACTGTGCTTCCTACACACACGGGCCATATCTATTCAACTCTGCTTAGGAAACTGACAAGAACAGTAGCTTCTCTTCAGTCCAATACACTGTACTTGCTGGGAACAGACGCGAGTGCTATTTGCACTGTGTATGGCAATGGGAGCGCAATAGTGACTCTTCTTAGCAGAAAACAACTCTTGCTCGTAGGACCAGAAACTGCATGGGATTCAACTCCGTTTAGGACTGGGAAACAAACCCTAGCTCGCCTTACAAGAAACACACTCTGCTTTTGAGAAAGGAGCACTCTTCTGCTCCCCTGTGTTTCCTATAGGGCCAGAACAGTGAGCTTGCTCACAACAAAAGAACTGTGCTTCCTACACACACGGGCCATATCTAGTTCAACTCTGCTTAGGAAACTGACAAGAACAGTAGCTTCTCTTCAGTCCAATACACTGTACTTGCTGGGAACAGACGCGAGTGCTATTTGCACTGTGTATGGCAATGGGAGCGCAATAGTGACTCTTCTTAGCAGAAAACAACTCTTGCTCGTAGGACCAGAAACTGCATGGGATTCAACTCCGTTTAGGACTGGGAAACAAACCCTAGCTCGCCTTACAAGAAACACACTCTGCTTTTGAGAAAGAGCACTCTTCTGCTCCCCTGTGTTTCCTATAGGGCCAGAACAGTGAGCTTGCTCACAACAAAAGAACTGTGCTTCCTACACACACGGGCCATATCTAGTTCAACTCTGCTTAGGAAACTGACAAGAACAGTAGCTTCTCTTCAGTCCAATACACTGTACTTGCTGGGAACAGACGCGAGTGCTATTTGCACTGTGTATGGCAATGGGAGCGCAATAGTGACTCTTCTTAGCAGAAAACAACTCTTGCTCGTAGGACCAGAAACTGCATGGGATTCAACTCCGTTTAGGACTGGGAAACAAACCCTAGCTCGCCTTACAAGAAACACACTCTGCTTTTGAGAAAAGAGCACTCTTCTGCTCCCCTGTGTTTCCTATAGGGCCAGAACAGTGAGCTTGCTCAGAACAAAAGAACTGTGCTTCCTACACACACGGGCCATATCTAGTTCAACTCTGCTTAGGAAACTGACAAGAACAGTAGCTTCTCTTCAGTCCAATACACTGTACTTGCTGGGAACAGACGCGAGTGCTATTTGCACTGTGTATGGCAATGGGAGCGCAATAGTGACTCTTCTTAGCAGAAAACAACTCTTGCTCGTAGGACCAGAAACTGCATGGGATTCAACTCCGTTTAGGACTGGGAAACAAACCCTAGCTCGCCTTACAAGAAACACACTCTGCTTTTGAGAAAAGAGCACTCTTCTGCTCCCCTGTGTTTCCTATAGGGCCAGAACAGTGAGCTTGCTCAGAACAAAAGAACTGTGCTTCCTACACACACGGGCCATATCTAGTTCAACTCTGCTTAGGAAACTGACAAGAACAGTAGCTTCTCTTCAGTCCAATACACTGTACTTGCTGGGAACAGACGCGAGTGCTATTTGCACTGTGTATGGCAATGGGAGCGCAATAGTGACTCTTCTTAGCAGAAAACAACTCTTGCTCGTAGGACCAGAAACTGCATGGGATTCAACTCCGTTTAGGACTGGGAAACAAACCCTAGCTCGCCTTACAAGAAACACACTCTGCTTTTGAGAAAGGAGCACTCTTCTGCTCCCCTGTGTTTCCTATAGGGCCAGAACAGTGAGCTTGCTCACAACAAAAGAACTGTGCTTCCTACACACACGGGCCATATCTAGTTCAACTCTGCTTAGGAAACTGACAAGAACAGTAGCTTCTCTTCAGTCCAATACACTGTACTTGCTGGGAACAGACGCGAGTGCTATTTGCACTGTGTATGGCAATGGGAGCGCAATAGTGACTCTTCTTAGCAGAAAACAACTCTTGCTCGTAGGACCAGAAACTGCATGGGATTCAACTCCGTTTAGACTGGGAAACAAACCCTAGCTCGCCTTACAAGAAACACACTCTGCTTTTGAGAAAGAGCACTCTTCTGCTCCCCTGTGTTTCCTATAGGGCCAGAACAGTGAGCTTGCTCACAACAAAAGAACTGTGCTTCCTACACACACGGGCCATATCTAGTTCAACTCTGCTTAGGAAACTGACAAGAACAGTAGCTTCTCTTCAGTCCAATACACTGTACTTGCTGGGAACAGACGCGAGTGCTATTTGCACTGTGTATGGCAATGGGAGCGCAATAGTGACTCTTCTTAGCAGAAAACAACTCTTGCTCGTAGGACCAGAAACTGCATGGGATTCAACTCCGTTTAGGACTGGGAAACAAACCCTAGCTCGCCTTACAAGAAACACACTCTGCTTTTGAGAAAAGAGCACTCTTCTGCTCCCCTGTGTTTCCTATAGGGCCAGAACAGTGAGCTTGCTCAGAACAAAAGAACTGTGCTTCCTACACACACGGGCCATATCTAGTTCAACTCTGCTTAGGAAACTGACAAGAACAGTAGCTTCTCTTCAGTCCAATACACTGTACTTGCTGGGAACAGACGCGAGTGCTATTTGCACTGTGTATGGCAATGGGAGCGCAATAGTGACTCTTCTTAGCAGAAAACAACTCTTGCTCGTAGGACCAGAAACTGCATGGGATTCAACTCCGTTTAGGACTGGGAAACAAACCCTAGCTCGCCTTACAAGAAACACACTCTGCTTTTGAGAAAAGAGCACTCTTCTGCTCCCCTGTGTTTCCTATAGGGCCAGAACAGTGAGCTTGCTCAGAACAAAAGAACTGTGCTTCCTACACACACGGGCCATATCTAGTTCAACTCTGCTTAGGAAACTGACAAGAACAGTAGCTTCTCTTCAGTCCAATACACTGTACTTGCTGGGAACAGACGCGAGTGCTATTTGCACTGTGTATGGCAATGGGAGCGCAATAGTGACTCTTCTTAGCAGAAAACAACTCTTGCTCGTAGGACCAGAAACTGCATGGGATTCAACTCCGTTTAGGACTGGGAAACAAACCCTAGCTCGCCTTACAAGAAACACACTCTGCTTTTGAGAAAAGGAGCACTCTTCTGCTCCCCTGTGTTTCCTATAGGGCCAGAACAGTGAGCTTGCTCAGAACAAAAGAACTGTGCTTCCTACACACACGGGCCATATCTAGTTCAACTCTGCTTAGGAAACTGACAAGAACAGTAGCTTCTCTTCAGTCCAATACACTGTACTTGCTGGGAACAGACGCGAGTGCTATTTGCACTGTGTATGGCAATGGGAGCGCAATAGTGACTCTTCTTAGCAGAAAACAACTCTTGCTCGTAGGACCAGAAACTGCATGGGATTCAACTCCGTTTAGGACTGGGAAACAAACCCTAGCTCGCCTTACAAGAAACACACTCTGCTTTTGAGAAAAGAGCACTCTTCTGCTCCCCTGTGTTTCCTATAGGGCCAGAACAGTGAGCTTGCTCAGAACAAAAGAACTGTGCTTCCTACACACACGGGCCATATCTAGTTCAACTCTGCTTAGGAAACTGACAAGAACAGTAGCTTCTCTTCAGTCCAATACACTGTACTTGCTGGGAACAGACGCGAGTGCTATTTGCACTGTGTATGGCAATGGGAGCGCAATAGTGACTCTTCTTAGCAGAAAACAACTCTTGCTCGTAGGACCAGAAACTGCATGGGATTCAACTCCGTTTAGGACTGGGAAACAAACCCTAGCTCGCCTTACAAGAAACACACTCTGCTTTTGAGAAAAGAGCACTCTTCTGCTCCCCTGTGTTTCCTATAGGGCCAGAACAGTGAGCTTGCTCAGAACAAAAGAACTGTGCTTCCTACACACACGGGCCATATCTAGTTCAACTCTGCTTAGGAAACTGACAAGAACAGTAGCTTCTCTTCAGTCCAATACACTGTACTTGCTGGGAACAGACGCGAGTGCTATTTGCACTGTGTATGGCAATGGGAGCGCAATAGTGACTCTTCTTAGCAGAAAACAACTCTTGCTCGTAGGACCAGAAACTGCATGGGATTCAACTCCGTTTAGGACTGGGAAACAAACCCTAGCTCGCCTTACAAGAAACACACTCTGCTTTTGAGAAAAGAGCACTCTTCTGCTCCCCTGTGTTTCCTATAGGGCCAGGAACAGTGAGCTTGCTCAGAACAAAAGAACTGTGCTTCCTACACACGGGCCATATCTAGTTCAACTCTGCTTAGGAAACTGACAAGAACAGTAGCTTCTCTTCAGTCCAATACACTGTACTTGCTGGGAACAGACGCGAGTGCTATTTGCACTGTGTATGGCATTGGGAGCGCAATAGTGACTCTTCTTAGCAGAAAACAACTCTTGCTCGTAGGACCAGAAACTGCATGGGATTCAACTCCGTTTAGGACTGGGAAACAAACCCTAGCTCGCCTTACAAGAAACACACTCTGCTTTTGAGAAAGGAGCACTCTTCTGCTCCCCTGTGTTTCCTATAGGGCCAGAACAGTGAGCTTGCTCAGAACAAAAGAACTGTGCTTCCTACACACACGGGCCATATCTAGTTCAACTCTGCTTAGGAAACTGACAAGAACAGTAGCTTCTCTTCAGTCCAATACACTGTACTTGCTGGGAACAGACGCGAGTGCTATTTGCACTGTGTATGGCAATGGGAGCGCAATAGTGACTCTTCTTAGCAGAAAACAACTCTTGCTCGTAGGACCAGAAACTGCATGGGATTCAACTCTGTTTAGACTGGGAAACAAACCCTAGCTCGCCTTACAAGAAACACACTCTGCTTTTGAGAAAAGAGCACTCTTCTGCTCCCCTGTGTTTCCTATAGGGCCAGAACAGTGAGCTTGCTCAGAACAAAAGAACTGTGCTTCCTACACACACGGGCCATATCTAGTTCAACTCTGCTTAGGAAACTGACAAGAACAGTAGCTTCTCTTCAGTCCAATACACTGTACTTGCTGGGAACAGACGCGAGTGCTATTTGCACTGTGTATGGCAATGGGAGCGCAATAGTGACTCTTCTTAGCAGAAAACAACTCTTGCTCGTAGGACCAGAAACTGCATGGGATTCAACTCCGTTTAGGACTGGGAAACAAACCCTAGCTCGCTTACAAGAAACACACTCTGCTTTTGAGAAAAGAGCACTCTTCTGCTCCCCTGTGTTTCCTATAGGGCCAGAACAGTGAGCTTGCTCAGAACAAAAGAACTGTGCTTCCTACACACACGGGCCATATCTAGTTCAACTCTGCTTAGGAAACTGACAAGAACAGTAGCTTCTCTTCAGTCCAATACACTGTACTTGCTGGGAACAGACGCGAGTGCTATTTGCACTGTGTATGGCAATGGGAGCGCAATAGTGACTCTTCTTAGCAGAAAACAACTCTTGCTCGTAGGACCAGAAACTGCATGGGATTCAACTCCGTTTAGGACTGGGAAACAAACCCTAGCTCGCCTTACAAGAAACACACTCTGCTTTTGAGAAAGGAGCACTCTTCTGCTCCCCTGTGTTTCCTATAGGGCCAGAACAGTGAGCTTGCTCAGAACAAAAGAACTGTGCTTCCTACACACACGGGCCATATCTAGTTCAACTCTGCTTAGGAAACTGACAAGAACAGTAGCTTCTCTTCAGTCCAATACACTGTACTTGCTGGGAACAGACGCGAGTGCTATTTGCACTGTGTATGGCAATGGGAGCGCAATAGTGACTCTTCTTAGCAGAAAACAACTCTTGCTCGTAGGACCAGAAACTGCATGGGATTCAACTCCGTTTAGGACTGGGAAACAAACCCTAGCTCGCCTTACAAGAAACACACTCTGCTTTTGAGAAAAGAGCACTC